>NC_091463.1:96020216-96115216 GCF_027789765.1 Dendropsophus ebraccatus
CGCTGGGCAGGATCTCACCTTCTCTATCTCCGGCACGGTCCGTGAGCAGTAGATCAGCTTCGTCACTTCCAGTGGATACGTCTAAACAACAAGATAAGACAAAAAAGGGATTGTTCACCAAAAAAAAAATTCTCTTTCAAATCAACTGGTGCTAGAGATTTGTAATTTACTTCTATAAAAAAAAAAAAATCTCCAGTTTTCCAGTACTTATCATCTGCTGTATGTCCTGCAGGAAGTGGTGTGTTCTTTCCAGTCTGACACAGTGCTCTCTGCTGCCACCTCTGTCCATGTCAGGAACTGTCCAGAGCAGCAGCAAATCCCCATAGAAAACCTCTCCGGCTCTCCAGACTGGAAAGAATACACCACTTCCTGCAGGACATACAGCAGCTGATATGTACTAAAAGACTGGAAATTTTTTAATAGAAGTAATTTACAAATCTCTGGAACCAGTTGATATGAAAGAATGTTGTTGTTTTTTTGTGAACAAACTTTAAGAGCAGAACAGGTGATGGGTGCAGATCCCCCACCGATCTGGCCCCTTTCAGCCTCTCACAGGGGGGGTCAGCAGGGCAGCCACTGACTCAGTCAGGTGTGGGGTCTGCAGCACTCCCACAGCCGCTGATGTCTGTCTGATGAGGGGTCTGGTGGCTGACTGTATGATGTGTAGATCCATGTTATAGACAAGTGTGGGGTGATGACTGGACGTGATGAACGTCCATGGTACAGATGGGGGAATACGTAATCAACATCTCCAAGGGACAATAGAGAGTGCAGGACAGGAGAAGTGCTGAGGGGCGCACTGAGTGACCGTAGAGGGACCCCCATCATACCATCCTAAAGGGGACACTCACCCTCTGATAGGCCACGATCAGTGACAGCAGCGACACCGTCTTCCCAGTCCCTGAGGGCATCTCCAAGACTCCATGACCCTGCCGCCAGAAGACAGGACGCATAAGGGACGAGGCTGCTCCCACACAATTCAATGTGCAGTCACAAACATTAAAATGGCTCCTTGGCTCGAGACTAAAGCCAGAGGGCTATGATCAGAGAACAGTCAATATAAATCACTTTACATTATGATTAATACCCTCCCATCATCATCCTCAATACTCCCTGCTCCCCAGCACCTTGGCATCCAGCGTCCTCTTCAGCTCCAGCATATAGGAGTACTGCTCTGGATAGATGTACTCATAGGGGAAATAGACCAGCAAGCCATCTATATTCAGCCTGGGGAGGAATCACAGTATATACATGTCTATACAGGAACAGGAGGTATATAGAAAATAACACCTTATATACAGAGATGTCTATACAGGGGCTGGGGGTATAGAGAAAATAACAGTATATACAGAGCTGTCTATATAGGGGCAGGAGGTATATAGATATAACACAGTATATACAGAGAGGTCTATATAGGGGCAGGAGGTATATAGATATAACACAGTATATACAGAGATGTAGGAAAGGAGTGCATACACTATAGACAGAGATGTACATAGGGTGAGATGTATACAAGCAGGATGTATATACAGTATATATAGAGCTGTATATAGGGAAGGGGTGTATACAGTATATATAGAGCTGTATATAGGGAAGGGGTGTATACAGTATATATAGAGCTGTATATATGGAAGGGGTGTATACAGTATATATAGAGCTGTATATAGGGAAGGGGTGTATACAGTATATATAGAGCTGTATATAGGGAAGGGGTGTATACAGTATATATAGAGCTGTATATAGGGAAGGGGTGTATACAGTATATATAGAGCTGTATATAGGGAAGGGGTGTATACAGTATATATAGAGCTGTATATAGGGAAGGGGTGTATACAGTATATATATAGAGCTGTATATAGGGAAGAGGTGTATACAGTATATATAGAGCTGTATATAGGGAAGGGGTGTATACAGTATATATATATAGAGCTGTATATAGGGAAGAGGTGTATACAGTATACATAGAGCTGTATATAGGGAAGGGGTGTATACAGTATATATATAGAGCTGTATATAGGGAAGAGGTGTATACAGTATAAATATAGAGCTGTATATAGGGAGGGGGTGTATACAGTATATATAGAGCTGTATATAGGGAAGGGGTGTATACAGTATAAATATAGAGCTGTATATAGGGAAGAGGTGTATACAGTATATAGAGAGAGGTGTATATAGGGAGGGGGTGTACACAGTATATATAGAGAGCTGTATATAGGGAAGGGGTGTATACAGTATATATATAGAGCTGTATATAGGGAAGAGGTGTATACAGTATATATAGAGAGGTGTATATAGGGAGGGGGTGTACACAGTATATATAGAGAGATGTCTATAGGGAAGGGGTGTATACATGATAGAGATGTACATAGGGTGAGATGTAGACAGAGAGACACAGAGAAACAATTGATATACTGCAGAATGTGATCACTTACTTCATTGCTGCCGCAGACTCCGCCTCCCCCGGTCCGGCCCCGCCCCCAGCTCGCTGTATAGTTGATCGTTACTCTCCTGCACGAGATCAGGACGGAACAGCCGCCATTTTTGTTTCTGGCAAAGAGACCAATGGGTAAGGGTAGGGAAGTCACGTGACTCCGTGACCTTTGATCCCCGATGCGGATGTAGAAAGGTCTTCGGGAAAATGGCGGAGCGCTTCCTGCGGGTCCAATAGAGTCACGTGATCATTTACCCATCCTCCACACACAGGAGTACGGGAGAGGGGAGAACGTGCAGCGCTCCAGCTGTTGTAAAACTTTGCCTGTCGAGGCATGCTGGGAGTTGTAGTATTGCAACAGCTGAAGACTTAGTATTGGGAAATGCCTCCTAATCATTGCCCCAGGTGTATAATATCAGGCCCCGACTAATGGACTCACCTTCACAGGCATAGTGATACAGTGATAGAGCAGGTCATTCTCTAGCTGTAATAGAGGGGTGTATAGCGGTCACTGATACCAGGGTGGTGTGTAATAGAGGGGTGTATAGCGGTCACTGATACCAGGGCGGTGTGTAATAGAGGGGTGTATAGTGGTCACTGATACCAGGGCGGTGCTGTAATAGAGGGGTGTATAGCGGTCACTGATACCAGGGCGGTGCTGTAATAGAGAGGTGTATAGCGGTCACTGATACCAGGGCGGTGTGTAATAGAGGGGTGTATGGCGGTCACTGATACCAGGGCGGTGCTGTAATAGAGGGGTGTATAGCGGTCACTGATACCAGGATGGTGCTGTAATAGAGGGGTGTATAGCGGTCACTGATACCAGGGCGGTGCTGTAATAGAGGGGTGTATAGTGGTCACTGATACCAGGGCGGTGCTGTAATAGAGGGGTGTATAGCGGTCACTGATACCAGGGCGGTGCTGTAATAGAGGGGTGTATAGTGGTCACTGATACCAGGGCGGTGCTGTAATAGAGGGGTGTATAGTGGTCACTGATACCAGGGCGGTGCTGTAATAGAGGGGTGTATAGCAGTCACTGATACCAGGGCAGTGCTGTAATAGAGGGGTGTATAGCGGTCACTGATATCAGAGCGGTGCTGTAATAGAGGGGTGTATAGCGGTCACTGATACCAGGGCGGTGCTGTAATAGAGAGGTGTATAGCAGTCACTGATATCAGAGCGGTGCTGTAATAGAGGGGTGTATAGCGGTCACTGATACCAGGGCGGTGCTGTAATAGAGGGGTGTATAGTGGTCACTGATACCAGGGCGGTGCTGTAATAGAGGGCTGTATAGCGGTCACTGATACCAGGGCGGTGCTGTAATAGAGGGGTGTATAGCGGTCACTGATACCAGGGCGGTGCTGTAATAGCGGGGTGTATAGCGGTCACTGATACCAGGGTGGTGCTGTAATAGAGGGGTGTATAGCGGTCACTGATACCAGGATGGTGCTGTAATAGAGGGGTGTATAGCGGTCACTGATACCAGGGCGGTGCTGTAATAGCGGGGTGTATAGTGGTCACTGATACCAGGGCGGTGCTGTAATAGAGGGGTGTATAGCGGTCACTGATACCAGGGCGGTGGTGTGTAATAGAGGGGTGTATAGCGGTCACTGATACCAGGGCAGTGCTGTAATAGAGGGGTGTATAGCGGTCACTGATATCAGGGCGGTGCTGTAATAGAGGGGTGTATAGCGGTCACTGATACCAGGGTGGTGCTGTAATAGAGGGGTGTATAGCGGTCACTGATATCAGGGCGGTGCTGTAATAGAGGACTGTATAGCGGTCACTGATACCAGGGTGGTGTGTAATAGAGGGGTGTATAGCGGTCACTGATACCAGGGCGGTGTGTAATAGAGGGGTGTATAGCGGTCACTGATACCAGGGCGGTGCTGTAATAGAGGGGTGTATAGCGGTCACTGATACCAGGGCGGTGCTGTAATAGAGGGGTGTATAGCGGTCACTGATACCAGGGTGGTGTGTAATAGAGGGGTGTATAGTGGTCACTGATACCAGGGCGGTGCTGTAATAGAGGGGTGTATAGCGGTCACTGATACCAGGGCGGTGCTGTAATAGAGGGGTGTATAGCGGTCACTGATACCAGGATGGTGCTGTAATAGCGGGGTGTATAGCGGTCACTGATACCCGGGCGGTGCTGTAATAGAGGGGTGTATAGTGGTCACTGATACCAGGGCGGTGCTGTAATAGCGGGGTGTATAGCGGTCACTGATACCAGGGCGGTGCTGTAATAGAGGGGTGTATAGCGGTCACTGATACCAGGGTGGTGTGTAATAGAGGGGTGTATAGCGGTCACTGATACCAGGGCGGTGCTGTAATAGAGGACTGTATAGCGGTCACTGATACCAGGGTGGTGCTGTAATAGAGGACTGTATAGCGGTCACTGATACCAGGATGGTGCTGTAATAGTGGGGTGTATAGCGGTCACTGATACCAGGGTGGTGTGTAATAGAGGGCTGTATAGCGGTCACTGATACCAGGGCGGTGCTGTAATAGAGGGGTGTATAGCGGTCACTGATACCAGGGCGGTGCTGTAATAGAGGGGTGTATAGCGGTCACTGATACCAGGGTGGTGTGTAATAGAGGGCTGTATAGCGGTCACTGATACCAGGGCGGTGCTGTAATAGAGGGTTGTATAGCGGTCACTGATACCAGGGCGGTGTGTAATAGAGGGGTGTATAGTGGTCACTGATACCAGGGCGGTGCTGTAATAAAGGGGTGTATAGCAGTCACTGATACCAGGGCGGTGCTGTAATAGAGGGGTGTATAGTGGTCACTGATACCAGGGCGGTGCTGTAATAGAGGGGTGTATAGCGGTCACTGATACCAGGGCGGTGTGTAATAGAGGGGTGTATAGCGGTCACTGATACCAGGGCGGTGCTGTAATAGCGGGGTGTATAGCGGTCACTGATACCAGGGCGGTGCTGTAATAGAGGGGTGTTTAGCGGTCACTGATACCCGGGCGGTGCTGTAATAGAGGGGTGTATAGCGGTCACTGATACCAGGGCGGTGCTGTAATAGAGGGGTGTATAGCAGTCACTGATACCAAGGCGGTGTGTAATAGAGGGGTGTATAGCGGTCACTGATACCAGGGCGGTGCTGTAATAGAGAGGTGTATAGCGGTCACTGATACCAGCACGGTGCTGTAATAGAGGGCTGTATAGCGGTCACTGATACCAGGGTGGTGTGTAATAGAGGGCTGTATAGCGGTCACTGATACCAGGGTGGTGTGTAATAGAGGGCTGTATAGCGGTCACTGATACCAGGGTGGTGTGTAATAGAGGGGTGTATAGTGGTCACTGATACCAGGGCGGTGCTGTAATAGAGGGGTGTATAGCAGTCACTGATACCAGGGCGGTGCTGTAATAGAGGGGTGTATAGTGGTCACTGATACCAGGGCGGTGCTGTAATAGAGGGGTGTATAGCGGTCACTGATACCAGGGCGGTGCTGTAATAGAGAGGTGTATAGCAGTCACTGATATCAGAGCGGTGCTGTAATAGAGGGGTGTATAGCGGTCACTGATACCAGGGCGGTGCTGTAATAGAGGGGTGTATAGTGGTCACTGATACCAGGGCGGTGCTGTAATAGAGGGCTGTATAGCGGTCACTGATACCAGGGCGGTGCTGTAATAGAGGGGTGTATAGCGGTCACTGATACCAGGGCGGTGCTGTAATAGCGGGGTGTATAGCGGTCACTGATACCAGGGCGGTGCTGTAATAGAGGGGTGTATAGCGGTCACTGATACCAGGATGGTGCTGTAATAGAGGGGTGTATAGCGGTCACTGATACCAGGGCGGTGCTGTAATAGCGGGGTGTATAGTGGTCACTGATACCAGGGCGGTGCTGTAATAGAGGGGTGTATAGCGGTCACTGATACCAGGGCGGTGGTGTGTAATAGAGGGGTGTATAGCGGTCACTGATACCAGGGCAGTGCTGTAATAGAGGGGTGTATAGCGGTCACTGATATCAGGGCGGTGCTGTAATAGAGGGGTGTATAGCGGTCACTGATACCAGGGTGGTGCTGTAATAGAGGGGTGTATAGCGGTCACTGATATCAGGGCGGTGCTGTAATAGAGGACTGTATAGCGGTCACTGATACCAGGGTGGTGTGTAATAGAGGGGTGTATAGCGGTCACTGATACCAGGGCGGTGTGTAATAGAGGGGTGTATAGCGGTCACTGATACCAGGGCGGTGCTGTAATAGAGGGGTGTATAGCGGTCACTGATACCAGGGCGGTGCTGTAATAGAGGGGTGTATAGCGGTCACTGATACCAGGGTGGTGTGTAATAGAGGGGTGTATAGTGGTCACTGATACCAGGGCGGTGCTGTAATAGAGGGGTGTATAGCGGTCACTGATACCAGGGCGGAGCTGTAATAGAGGGGTGTATAGCGGTCACTGATACCAGGATGGTGCTGTAATAGCGGGGTGTATAGCGGTCACTGATACCCGGGCGGTGCTGTAATAGAGGGGTGTATAGTGGTCACTGATACCAGGGCGGTGCTGTAATAGCGGGGTGTATAGCGGTCACTGATACCAGGGCGGTGCTGTAATAGAGGGGTGTATAGCGGTCACTGATACCAGGGTGGTGTGTAATAGAGGGGTGTATAGCGGTCACTGATACCAGGGCGGTGCTGTAATAGAGGACTGTATAGCGGTCACTGATACCAGGGTGGTGCTGTAATAGAGGGCTGTATAGCGGTCACTGATACCAGGATGGTGCTGTAATAGTGGGGTGTATAGCGGTCACTGATACCAGGGTGGTGTGTAATAGAGGGCTGTATAGCGGTCACTGATACCAGGGCGGTGCTGTAATAGAGGGGTGTATAGCGGTCACTGATACCAGGGCGGTGCTGTAATAGAGGGGTGTATAGCGGTCACTGATACCAGGGTGGTGTGTAATAGAGGGCTGTATAGCGGTCACTGATACCAGGGCGGTGCTGTAATAGAGGGTTGTATAGCGGTCACTGATACCAGGGCGGTGTGTAATAGAGGGGTGTATAGTGGTCACTGATAACAGGGCGGTGCTGTAATAAAGGGGTGTATAGCGGTCACTGTTACCAGGACGGTGCTGTAATAGAGGGGTGTATAGCAGTCACTGATACCAGGGCGGTGCTGTAATAGAGGGGTGTATAGTGGTCACTGATACCAGGGCGGTGCTGTAATAGAGGGGTGTATAGCGGTCACTGATACCAGGGCGGTGTGTAATAGAGGGGTGTATAGCGGTCACTGATACCAGGGCGGTGCTGTAATAGCGGGGTGTATAGCGGTCACTGATACCAGGGCGGTGCTGTAATAGAGGGGTGTTTAGCGGTCACTGATACCCGGGCGGTGCTGTAATAGAGGGGTGTATAGCGGTCACTGATACCAGGGCGGTGCTGTAATAGAGGGGTGTATAGCAGTCACTGATACCAGGGCGGTGTGTAATAGAGGGGTGTATAGCGGTCACTGATACCAGGGCGGTGCTGTAATAGAGAGGTGTATAGCGGTCACTGATACCAGCACGGTGCTGTAATAGAGGGCTGTATAGCGGTCACTGATACCAGGGTGGTGTGTAATAGAGGGCTGTATAGCGGTCACTGATACCAGGGTGGTGTGTAATAGAGGGGTGTATAGTGGTCACTGATACCAGGGCGGTGCTGTAATAGAGGGGTGTATAGCAGTCACTGATACCAGGGCGGTGCTGTAATAGAGGGGTGTATAGTGGTCACTGATACCAGGGCGGTGCTGTAATAGAGGGGTGTATAGCGGTCACTGATACCAGGGCGGTGCTGTAATAGAGAGGTGTATAGCGGTCACTGATATCAGAGCGGTGCTGTAATAGAGGGGTGTATAGCGGTCACTGATACCAGGGCGGTGCTGTAATAGAGGGGTGTATAGTGGTCACTGATACCAGGGCGGTGCTGTAATAGAGGGCTGTATAGCGGTCACTGATACCAGGGCGGTGCTGTAATAGAGGGGTGTATAGCGGTCACTGATACCAGGGCGGTGCTGTAATAGCGGGGTGTATAGCGGTCACTGATACCAGGGTGGTGCTGTAATAGAGGGGTGTATAGCGGTCACTGATACCAGGATGGTGCTGTAATAGAGGGGTGTATAGCGGTCACTGATACCAGGGCGGTGCTGTAATAGCGGGGTGTATAGTGGTCACTGATACCAGGGCGGTGCTGTAATAGAGGGGTGTATAGCGGTCACTGATACCAGGGCGGTGGTGTGTAATAGAGGGGTGTATAGCGGTCACTGATACCAGGGCGGTGCTGTAATAGAGGGGTGTATAGCGGTCACTGATATCAGGGCGGTGCTGTAATAGAGGGGTGTATAGCGGTCACTGATACCAGGGTGGTGCTGTAATAGAGGGGTGTATAGCGGTCACTGATATCAGGGCGGTGCTGTAATAGAGGACTGTATAGCGGTCACTGATACCAGGGTGGTGTGTAATAGAGGGGTGTATAGCGGTCACTGATACCAGGGCGGTGTGTAATAGAGGGGTGTATAGCGGTCACTGATACCAGGGCGGTGCTGTAATAGAGGGGTGTATAGCGGTCACTGATACCAGGGCGGTGCTGTAATAGAGGGGTGTATAGCGGTCACTGATACCAGGGTGGTGTGTAATAGAGGGGTGTATAGTGGTCACTGATACCAGGGCGGTGCTGTAATAGAGGGGTGTATAGCGGTCACTGATACCAGGGCGGAGCTGTAATAGAGGGGTGTATAGCGGTCACTGATACCAGGATGGTGCTGTAATAGCGGGGTGTATAGCGGTCACTGATACCCGGGCGGTGCTGTAATAGAGGGGTGTATAGTGGTCACTGATACCAGGGCGGTGCTGTAATAGCGGGGTGTATAGCGGTCACTGATACCAGGGCGGTGCTGTAATAGAGGGGTGTATAGCGGTCACTGATACCAGGGTGGTGTGTAATAGAGGGGTGTATAGCGGTCACTGATACCAGGGCGGTGCTGTAATAGAGGACTGTATAGCGGTCACTGATACCAGGGTGGTGCTGTAATAGAGGACTGTATAGCGGTCACTGATACCAGGATGGTGCTGTAATAGTGGGGTGTATAGCGGTCACTGATACCAGGGTGGTGTGTAATAGAGGGCTGTATAGCGGTCACTGATACCAGGGCGGTGCTGTAATAGAGGGGTGTATAGCGGTCACTGATACCAGGGCGGTGCTGTAATAGAGGGGTGTATAGCGGTCACTGATACCAGGGTGGTGTGTAATAGAGGGCTGTATAGCGGTCACTGATACCAGGGCGGTGCTGTAATAGAGGGTTGTATAGCGGTCACTGATACCAGGGCGGTGTGTAATAGAGGGGTGTATAGTGGTCACTGATACCAGGGCGGTGCTGTAATAAAGGGGTGTATAGCGGTCACTGTTACCAGGACGGTGCTGTAATAGAGGGGTGTATAGCAGTCACTGATACCAGGGCGGTGCTGTAATAGAGGGGTGTATAGTGGTCACTGATACCAGGGCGGTGCTGTAATAGAGGGGTGTATAGCGGTCACTGATACCAGGGCGGTGTGTAATAGAGGGGTGTATAGCGGTCACTGATACCAGGGCGGTGCTGTAATAGCGGGGTGTATAGCGGTCACTGATACCAGGGCGGTGCTGTAATAGAGGGGTGTTTAGCGGTCACTGATACCCGGGCGGTGCTGTAATAGAGGGGTGTATAGCGGTCACTGAAACCAGGGCGGTGCTGTAATAGAGGGGTGTATAGCGTACACTGATACCAGGGCGGTGTGTAATAGAGGGGTGTATAGCGGTCACTGATACCAGGGCGGTGCTGTAATAGAGAGGTGTATAGCGGTCACTGATACCAGCACGGTGCTGTAATAGAGGGCTGTATAGCGGTCACTGATACCAGGGTGGTGTGTAATAGAGGGCTGTATAGCGGTCACTGATACCAGGGTGGTGTGTAATAGAGGGGTGTATAGTGGTCACTGATACCAGGGCGGTGCTGTAATAGAGGGGTGTATAGCAGTCACTGATACCAGGGCGGTGCTGTAATAGAGGGGTGTATAGTGGTCACTGATACCAGGGCGGTGCTGTAATAGAGGGGTGTATAGCGGTCACTGATACCAGGGCGGTGTGTAATAGAGGGGTGTATAGCGGTCACTGATACCAGGGCGGTGCTGTAATAGAGGGGTGTATAGCGGTCACTGATACCAGGATGGTGTGTAATAGAGGGGTGTATAGCGGTCACTGATACCAGGGCGGTGTGTAATAGAGGGGTGTATAGCAGTCACTGATACCAGGGCGGTGCTGTAATAGAGGGGTGTGGAGCGGTCACTGATACCAGGGCGGTGCTGTAATAGAGGGGTGTATAGCGGTCACTGATACCAGGGCGGTGTGTAATAGAGGGGTGTATAGCGGTCACTGATACCAGGGCGGTGCTGTAATAGAGAGGTGTATAGCGGTCACTGATACCAGGATGGTGCTGTAATAGAGGGGTGTATAGCGGTCACTGATACCAGGGCGGTGCTGTAATAGAGGGGTGTATAGCGGTCACTGATACCAGGGCGGTGCTGTAATAGAGGGGTGTATAGCGGTCACTGATACCAGGGCGGTGCTGTAATAGAGGGATGTATAGCGGTCACTGATACCAGGGCGGTGTGTAATAGAGGGGTGTATAGCGGTCACTGATACCAGGGCGGTGCTGTAATAGAGGGGTGTATAGCGGTCACTGATACCAGGGCGGTGTGTAATAGAGGGGTGTATAGCGGTCACTGATACCAGGGCGGTGCTGTAATAGAGGGGTGTATAGCGGTCACTGATACCAGGATGGTGCTGTAATAGAGGGGTGTATAGCGGTCACTGATACCAGGGCGGTGCTGTAATAGAGGGGTGTATAGTGGTCACTGATACCAGGGCGGTGCTGTAATAGAGGGGTGTATAGCGGTCACTGATACCAGGGCGGTGCTGTAATAGAGAGGTGTATAGCGGTCACTGATACCAGGGCGGTGCTGTAATAGAGGGGTGTATAGTGGTCACTGATACCAGGGTGATGTGTAATAGAGGGGTGTATAGCGGTCACTGATACCAGGGCGGTGCTGTAATAGAGGACTGTATAGCGGTCACTGATACCAGGGCGGTGCTGTAATAGAGGGGTGTATAGTGGTCACTGATACCAGGGCGGTGTGTAATAGAGGGGTGTATAGCGGTCACTGATATCAGGGCGGTGCTGTAATAGAGGGGTGTATAGCGGTCACTGATACCAGGGCGGTGTGTAATAGAGGGGTGTATAGCGGTCACTGATACCAGGGCGGTGCTGCAATAGAGGGGTGTATAGCGGTCACTGATACCAGGGCGGTGCTGTCATAGAGGGGTGTATAGCGGTCACTGATACCAGGGCGGTGTGTAATAGAGGGGTGTATAGCGGTCACTGATACCAGGGCGGTGCTGTAATAGAGAGGTGTATAGCGGTCTCTGATACCAGGATGGTGCTGTAATAGAGGGGTGTATAGCGGTCACTGATACCAGGGCGGTGCTGTAATAGAGGGGTGTATAGCGGTCACTGATACCAGGGCGGTGCTGTAATAGAGGGGTGTATAGCGGTCACTGATACCAGGGCGGTGCTGTAATAGAGGGGTGTATGGCGGTCACTGATACCAGGATGGTGCTGTAATAGAGGGGTGTATAGCGGTCACTGATACCAGGGCGGTGTGTAATAGAGGGGTGTATAGCGGTCACTGATACCAGGGCGGTGTGTAATAGAGGGGTGTATAGCGGTCACTGATACCAGGGCGGTGCTGTAATAGAGGGGTGTATAGCGGTCACTGATACCAGGATGGTGCTGTAATAGAGGGGTGTATAGCGGTCACTGATACCAGGGCGGTGTGTAATAGAGGGGTGTATAGCGGTCACTGATACCAGGGCGGTGCTGTAATAGAGGGGTGTATAGAGCCATTTATTGTGCAGGTCCACAGGCTTTCGGCAACCTACTGATCGCATATTGAGGACCTAACCGCAGAATAGGCATGTACTTTTTATGTCCTGAAAACCCTTGATATACATCAGGACGCAGTCATTATCTGACTACATTCAGACCATTAAAGTCAATGGGACCTGTACCTGTCCATGTTCATTTATGTTGTTATATTGCCATGTATACATGTGACAGATGGCCCAGTTGTGATATGAGTGAACCATAAGTGAATTAAAGGGGTACTTCACTGAAACATAACTTTTGATATGTTGCTGCCCCTGGTGAGACTAACAATTCCTTCCATACTTGTTATTAACTATTCAGTCTCCTTCCCCCAGTTCTGAGCTGCTGCTTTCTGCTGATGACACAAAAATCTGTGTGTGAGCTTTTCTTTCTGTCTCCCCCTCCTCCCCCCTTCCTTCTGAGATAGCTGATGTAAACAAGTCCCTGGCAGGCTTTATCTGCAACATTGTAGTTTCTTTTTAATGTTGGGAGGGTTATTAATAGTGAGTTTATCAGCAACTTGACCTCAGATTAACCCTCCCAGCATTACAAAGAAGCAACAATGTTGCAGATTCAGCCAGTCAGGGACTTTTTTACATCATCCGTCTCAGTAGGTAGGGGGAGACAGAGAGAAGGGCTCACACACAGATTTTTGCGTCTTCAGCAGAAAGCAGCAGCTCAGAACTGGGGGAAGGAGACTGAATAGATAATAACAAGTATGGAAGGAATTGTTAGTTTTACCATGGGCAGCAACATATCAAAAGTTATGTTTCAGTGGAATACCCCTTTAATGTCTGGAACCTTTCAGGTATAAAGTATAATATAAGGGTGGGTTCATACTGGGGAATTCTGGCGGATAATGTCTGCGGAATTCCACTGTCTGTCCGCGCGCCTTTCCGCCGGCTCCATAGACACCATTCTATGGGCCATAACTCCCCAGAAAGACAAAAGCATATGCACAAAGAGGTAGCACATCACAAAAAATACTTTATTGTAACAATATAGAAAATGTCATAACAAACTATGCAGGAGTAAAGCAATAAGGGAGACAAACCCCAAACATTACCCTACATTAAAAACACTTAAAATGTCAACCTAGAACCTGCCGGCGTACCAGCCAGGTCTATACAACCACACTGACCCCGGACCATATGAATAATATTAGAGTTTAACAAAGCTGTCCAAGCAGAGTCCCTGTAGCATATAACATCACACACACTGTGGTATAGATATTAGACAGAGAAATCAAAACTATCACCATATGCAGTCCTAAAAAATAGATAGCAGGTCAGATAGGAAAGAGTCACCCCACGCGTTCCACCGCCCAGTGGCTTCCTCAGGGATGTGGGTAATGGAGTAAGGGGCACACTATATATACATGTAAAACATGTGGAGACAATACCCAACCTTAATGAGAGCATGTGCAGGAGAATCCAGCGTCCAGCGATAACGGGCGCCATCTTGGAATGCTGCGCGTGCGCAGAGCGTATAGAATGACGAGCACAGGAGGCCATACCACTCGGACTACATATGCATTGGTTTAGCACTCCTTAATTATAGCCGTGCCCACAATTTCTATATATATATACCATTCTATGGGCCGGCGTATTCCGCTATCCGCCGAAAGAAGTGACGTCACTTCTTTCGGCGGATAGCGGAATACTCCGGCCCATAGAATTGTGTCTATGTAGCCAGAGGAAAGGCGCGCGGCCGTGCGCGCAGACAGACAGCGGAATTCCGCTGACATTATCCGCGAGAATTCCTCAGTATGAACCCACCCTAATGCTGCAGGATAGTGATTCAGAATCCTTTGTGCTTTTTTCTCTCCCATAAAATCATCCTCGGTGTCCGTCCCCACAGGTTGTGTGTGTGTTTATGGTCCTACCCAACCAGGCCTGGGTATGAGGGAACACATACTGCACCCACTGCCGTTCCCCGAAGATAAAGGGTGAATTTACTTTTAAACATAAAAAATCCTGTAAGTGAGCGCCAAGGTAAACTGCAGGAAACATAATACAAACAGATTGTGTAAGCTGAGGTGCGGCCGCTTGTCCCACTGCCCAGATCCCGGATGCTGCTGTGCAATGACTCCATGTCTACTTGTCTGGGGATGTTCGGCCATTCTTCTCTGCAGACCTTCTCACGCTCTATCAGATTGGATAGGGGGCCATCAGTGGACGCCATTGTCAGGTCTCCAGAGATAAATGATCCATTAAGTTCAGGGCCACTCATTGATTTTAAAGTATTCTATATGAAAACAATAAAAACATTATTAAATAAAAAAAAGTTCAGGGCCACTCAGGAACATTCAGAGTTTTTCCTGTGTGGCCCTGGCTTTGTGCTTTGGGTCCTTGTCTTTTTGGAAGGTAAAGTTTTGCCCCAGTCTAAGGGTCCTATTACATGGAGCGATTTTTAACGATTAACAACTAACGATAAACGATCGCAAACAAGATTTATTGTTAACCTGAAATCGTTCACCATATTAGGGTCCATTTACACAGAAAGATTATCTGACAGATTATCTGCCACAGATTTGAAGCCAAAGCCAGAAATGGATTTGAAAAGGAGAAATCTCAAGCTTTCCTTTATGACCTGATCTGTGTTTCTGGTTTTGCCTTCAAATCTTTGGCAGATAATAATCAATCTTTCTGTGTAAATGGACCCTCATGCTGCGTTTACACGGAACGATTATCGTGTGAATTCGCACAATAACGATCGAATTCGAATGATAATTGTACGTGTAAACGCAGCGAACGATCAAACGATGAGCGAGAAATCGTTCATTTTGATCTTTCAACAACTTCTCAAATCGTCGTTGATCGTTTGCAAAAAATTCGCAGATCGTTCCATGTTTACAGTTGTTTGCCGATTTAACCAATGTGTGAGATAGGCTTAAGCGATCGCAAAACGAATTTCCGTACGATATATCATACCGCCTAAACGCTGATCGTTATGAAAAAAAAATAACGTTACTCCGACATAGTTAATCGTACGATTGGGCGAATTATCATTCCGTGTAAACACAGAGGAATAATCGTTAGTTACGATCGTTATTATGATCGTTTGCTTCATCTGATCCCAGCAAAACAATAGGCAATGTGCAATTACACTGAACGATTAGTAAAAATAATGCAGAACTTGAGCGAACCAATGTGGAATTACAAGGAACGATTAACGATAATTTTAGGTTGAGATCTAAATCAACGACATACGAACGATTTTTCGATCGTTGCCTGCAATTACACAGAACGAATATCGTTTAAATACGAACGATACAACGATTATTCACACGATAATCATCCCGTGTAATAGGGTCCTGAGGTCCGGAGCGCTCTGGGTAAGGTCTACATTAAGCAGATCTCTGTTCTTTGTTCTATTCAGCCTTTAATCCACCCTGACCAGTGTCCATGTCCCCCACAGCATGATGGTTCCCCACTGTAGGGGTGGTACGGGGAAGACGGTGGAAAAGAACTGTTTCCTCCAGCCATGACGCTTGGCCACTCTTGGTTTCCTGAGGGTATGTTCACACTAAGGAATCTGGGCAGATCACCTGCTGTGGATTCCGCAGCTCGCCCCCGCGCATCTTCATTCGTGCCATATGGGTCAGTTGGATTCTGCCGTTTGTCTAAAGAATGAACCTGCTCGCGCGGGGGTGAGCTGTGGAATCTGCGGCAGGTGATGCGCCCGGATTCCTCAGTGTGAACATACCCTTAGAGCAGAGAAACTTGTTCAGCATTTGAATACCGTTGGCTAAAGAAGTCGGATTCAGCACCAGGGAGTCTGGAAAAACATGGATAATGCCATAGGCTGTCTCCAGGTTTTTCAGGCAACCGTAGGGCTGCATCTAAGTTCTGCAGCCACTGGCATTCAAATGCTGAACGATTGGACTTGAGCGCGCTCCTGTTGTTCTCATCTCTAATCAAAAGGGCTGAGGGACAGACGCCAGATAGGGTAATCCTTATAGATATAAGAGGCCTCTATAGTCGGAGTTTTAGGGTATAATAAGGAGGCTTAGCATCAACTTACCTCAGCTCTTCAATGTGGCCACTTCTATTTGTATTGTTTGAATTGATTTTTGCCTTTCACTTACAGTGATGGTGGACAGTGGGAAAGACTACAGTATATGGTGATATATAGTATTAGCCCTTATATGTGATGTATTAGGTGTTGGCTATGTTCTCCTGTATACAGTGCTAGTGCCTATATGTGATGTATTAGGTGTTGGCTATGTTCTCCTGTATACAGTACTAGTCCCTATATGTGATGTATTAGGTGTTGGCTATGTTCTCCTGTATACAGTACTAGTCCCTATATGTGATGTATTAGGTGTTGGCTATGTTCTCCTGTATACAGTGCTAGTCCCTATATGTGATGTATTAGGTGTTGGCTATGTTCTCCTGTATACAGTACTAGTTTATATGTGATGTATTAGGTGTTGGCTATGTTCTCCTGTATACAGTACTAGTCCCTATATGTGATGTATTAGGTGTTGGCTATGTTCTCCTGTATACAGTACTAGTCCCTATATGTGATGTATTAGGTGTTGGCTATGTTCTCCTGTATACAGTACTAGTCCCTATATGTGATGTATTAGGTGTTGGCTATGTTCTCCTGTATACAGTACTAGTCCCTATATGTGATGTATTAGGTGTTGGCTATGTTCTCCTGTATACAGTACTAGCCCTTATATGTGATGTATTAGGTGTTGGCTATGTTCTCCTGTATACAGTACTAGTCTCTATATGTGATGTATTAGGTGTTGGCTATGTTCTCCTGTATACAGTACTAGTTTATATGTGATGTATTAGGTGTTGGCTATGTTCTCCTGTATACAGTACTAGTCCCTATATGTGATGTATTAGGTGTTGGCTATGTTCTCCTGTATACAGTACTAGCCCTTATATGTGATGTATTAGGTGTTGGCTATGTTCTCCTGTATACAGTACTAGTCCCTATATGTGATGTATTAGGTGTTGGCTATGTTCTCCTGTATACAGTGCTAGTCCCTATATGTGATGTATTATGTGTTGGCTATGTTCTCCTGTATACAGTACTAGTCCCTATATGTGATGTATTAGGTGTTGGCTATGTTCTCCTGTATACAGTACTAGCCCTTATATGTGATGTATTAGGTGTTGGCTATGTTCTCCTGTATACAGTACTAGTCCCTATATGTGATGTATTAGGTGTTGGCTATGTCTCCTGTATACAGTACTAGTCCCTATATGTGATGTATTAGGTGTTGGCTATGTTCTCCTGTATACAGTGCTAGTTTATATGTGATGTATTAGGTGTTGGCTATGTTCCCCTGTATACAGTACTAGTTTATATGTGATGTATTAGGTGTTGGCTATGTTCTCCTGTATACAGTACTAGCCCTTATATGTGATGTATTAGGTGTTGGCTATGTTCTCCTGTATACAGTACTAGTGCCTATATGTGATGTATTAGGTGTTGGCTATGTTCTCCTGTATATAGTACTAGTTTATATGTGATGTATTAGGTGTTGGCTATGTTCTCCTGTATACAGTGCTAGTCCCTATATGTGATGTATTAGGTGTTGGCTATGTTCTCCTGTATACAGTACTAGTCCCTATATGTGATGTATTAGGTGTTGGCTATGTCTCCTGTATACAGTACTAGTCCCTATATGTGATGTATTAGGTGTTGGCTATGTCTCCTGTATACAGTACTAGTCCCTATATGTGATGTATTAGGTGTTGGCTATGTTCTCCTGTATACAGTGCTAGTCCCTATATGTGATGTATTAGGTGTTGGCTATGTTCTCCTGCGTTGCAAGCATCCCGCCATCACCATGTAACACCCAAAATGTTCCATTATTCTTAAAAATACCCCCTATTCTGTTCATATAGGGGTCACAATACCTTGTTTCTCTAAAGAAAATCTATACCCCAAACCGTTCCTCTAGGGGTAAATACGCCCTTTCTATTCAGGGTAATTATATATTTAGGTATCTAGGGGTAACTATACTTCATTCTATTTATTTGGGTGTAAATACATCTTGTGAGTAACTGAATCTTGTTTTATTCACGTAGGCGTAACTACATCCGATTCTACCATTAAAGTGTTACTGTCGTTTAAATTTTTTTTTTTGCAGAAATCAATAGTACAGGCCATTTGAAGAAACTTTGTAATTGGTTTTATTAGCCAAAAAATGCATTTTTATCATGACAAAGCAGTTTGAAGCTCTACCCCCTGTCTTCATGGTTTTCTTATACAGAGGGGAGGGGTAAAAAGTGATGCGGCACAAAAACAGGACCAAGGGTTAATTTACAGCTACATCACCAGGCTATCTCCTCTGACAGTCAGCACTGACCTCTGAATACCGGCTTTCACACAGTTCCCGCTGTGTAATCCTTTGTTCTCTGCTGGTGGCTAATCTCCCCTCTCCCCTCTCCATAGGTTACACAGGGCTCGACTGATGTAAAAGAGTCAAGATTTCCTGATAATGAGCAGTGGATGAGAGAGAGGAGGGAGGGGGGACCTGGGGAAAGTCTTTTTGAATGCAGATAATGGCATATATGCCTAATAAACCCAATTACAAAGTTTCTTAAAATCGCCTGGACTATTGATTTCTGTAAAAATAAAATACGACAGTGACACTTTAAAAGTTTCACAAAAAACTTTTGACATGTCATAGAGACATGTCAAAAGTTTTGATCGTTCCAGGTCTGAGTGTTCAGACCCCTACAGATTGGCAGAGCCGGGAGAAGAGTGCCCAAAGCGCGGTCCTCTCCAGGCTCTGGATCAGTCAGACTTATAATGAAGCTCTATGGAGCCTGACTGATAAGTCTGACTGATCACGTGACAGGACGCTGGTTGACCTCAGGGAGATCAACCAAAACACCGCAGAGACACCATCACGTGTCTCAACGTCCGTGTATTCTAGAACATTGCCCCCTGGGAAATCAAATATGCAAAAGAACACTGCAGAGACACCATCACATGTCTCGACAACAGTGAACTAGCCAGACCTTCCCTCCGGGAAGGAACAACCAAGCCAAAGGCGTTCTCCAGTCAAGAAAACCACCTCAGCATATTTGATTTCCCAGGGGGCAATGTTCTAGAATACACTGACGTTGAGACACGTGATGGTGTCTCTGCGGTGTTTTGGTTGATCTCCCTGAGGTCAACCAGTGTCCTTTTGCATGCACTTACTAGTCATTGCTCCCACTAGCCAGAAACCTACTCCACACTGATAAGGGGCAAAACCCCGAAACAGCTGTCTGTGGATGGATACCTTGCTGAGGTGGTTTCCTTGACTGGAGAACGCCTTTGGCTTGGTTGAGACATGTGATGGTGTCTCTGCAGTGTTCTTTTTTATATTTGATCATGTGACAGAGCCTGGAAATCACTGCGTTTGGCGCGGTCTTCTCCTAGCTCTAACTCCTGATCGGTACAGGCCTGAACATTCAGACATTTGTTAAATTCCTCAACATGCCTCCTTTAACAACTTTACACCCCCCCAGTTTCACCTTTAGTTATCAGGGGCAATTTCTCTTTTTGTTATTTGAATGTCAATTGGAATAAAAAAAATTGAGAATAAAAGTGCTGAGAAGGGATTGAATGCATGTTGATGTGAGCGCTTGTTCCAAGCAGAGGTCAGGTACACGGGGGCACGTCCCACAGCGGTTACTGGGGCCGCTCCTCATTCCTTTCATTGAGCACAAGGAACACTATATAGGGGGAAGTAATCCAAAGAAATGCTGTCCATGGACTATACCCAGGACCTCCATCCCAGAAGCTTTTACTACATCCTTCCTCTCTAATAGTCAATGCTTTTATGTTTTATTTTCCTGAAAGGCTATAAAAATCCCTCTATGGCCAACATTTCTATCAGCCAGCTGAGAACTCTATGGCTGACCTTTCTTCTAGGAGTAAAGCTGGAGCCCCCTATACAACTTCTGGTAAAATTTATGGACTCCCTACACTTAGTGGACGCTTGATAAAGGCTGTATTGTTCAGCCACAACGTCGCTTATGTGAATAAGAAATTCTTCTGCCGTGGTGCCGTTACCATCCAACAACCAATCTACACACAGAGGAGGTCACCGGCCTTACTGCTTCATAGCAAATGCACAAACCCCAGATATGATACAAAAGGTATGATGGCTGGACAAGACTCGTCCAGTATGCACAAAAGGAAAATGTTCTTAAAGTGAACGTACCATCGGGTACATCGCTTTGTTTTTTTTTACCTTAACGGATCGCCGCCCGATTCCCAAGCTCTGGCACAGAGCACTGAGGGTAGGCGCACTGGCCCCCAGTGTGATGAAACCCCCTGCCCTCTTTGACGTGTCGGGCCTGCCCCTAGTGCTCCGGAATAGTCTGTTAAAAACCCAAAAGTGATGTCCATTCGCTTTAAGGCTACGTTCACACACAGTATTTCCATCTGTCTTTTTGTCAGTATTTTTCTCAACCAAAATCAGGAGTGGAACTGACCATGCATTATTATAATGGAAAGATTTCCCAGATTCTGTGTTTTCAACCCACTCCTGTTTTTGGTTGAAAAAGAATGACGGAAATACTAAGCCTGAATAGAGCCTAATGTTGTTCTAGATCAAGAAGAGAAAAATACTCTGGGATCATCTTGAAATGCCTAACAACCTGGGGACTATGATAAAAACATGGTAAAAAAAAAAAAAAAAAAAAAGAAAGAAAGAAAGAAAGTCGCCAATTGTATCAACTGAAAGAATTATACATGGAAATCCAACATGGAGTGCAGCAGAAGTTGCTGGTTGTTCCCATCCAGCTGTGTGTAAGATAAGAAAATAAAATTGGAAAAGTTATAGGAAAACATAATGAGAGTTAAAAAAAAAAAAAAATAGATGTCACAGCAGCAGAATGGAAAAAGAAGAAGTGGGTGGAAACGAAAATCAATGTAATAAGACATAAATAACGATATTTAGAGATTTACAGATAGAGAACATATAAGAAAACCTGAAACCTGTAACCTAAGTGGTGGAGAATTGGATGAAAGTGATATCGCTGATCAGTCACAATCTGCTTTGGCAAAAAAAAAAAAAATGTTGGAACGTTTGACTACGGCCATGATTGTGTCATTTAGGTAATATGAGATCCATTCATGTGTAGGAACAATCAGATCCGATAAATCCTTCAATAATCATTATTTTATTACAAAACAAAACCCTTTTATACAAAGTCTAAAGAAGCAACAAAGAGAAAGTGACTATTCACACACACACACACGCCAACACGCAACCGCCTGTAAACAACTCACATACATACACAACGCCGCTACATGTCTTCTGCTAACGCCATCACAGGGGACTGCGCTGGGGGCGGAGCCTCGGGTACATCTGCAACAGAGAAGAGATCGGTGAGGACAACATGACAAATGGGAAAAAAACTTTAAAAGAATCTATTGGAAAGCTATGAGCACCTATAATGTTCTTACCCCAAAATAGTTGCGTGGCACGTAGCCCTCTCGCCCACACAGCGCTGCCCACCACCAGTTGCCGCCTTCTTCGTCTTTTCTGAGAACGGTGACAGAGTCGCCCTCGCGTACGGACAGCTCATCGGCAAACTCTGCTGTATAATCCCATAAGGCATAGACCACTCCGCTCTGCGTCTCCCCCATACAGTGCTCCACCTCTGAGAGAATAAGGGAAGGGTAGGGGTCATGTAAAAAGCAGAGCCATGAAGATTGGGGGCGGGGGATCATCTGCCGTAGTAGTCTTACCTGTCAGGTAGGTGAGACATTCCTTGTAGCCATCTCTGTAGGGATCACATTTATCCACAGCTAAGCTGCCGTCACTGAACGTTGTAGCAAAGATGGCGGCACCATGCCGCACCAAAATATGGCAGATCTGGAGATCATTGCAGGAGGCGGCACAGTGAAGAGGAGTCCTGAAGAGACACAGATTATCCGCATCATTTCACGTTTCCCTATAAAAGTCCCATCACTTCAGGTCTCCATCACCCCCCCATCCCCCTTACCATCCATGGCTGTCGGCTGCATTCACATTGGCACCACTGTTAATCAGTAAGTTGACTAGATGATAATTGGCGCCACAGATGGCGTTGTGAAGGGCAGTAATCCCCTCCTCATTTGGCTGACTTGGATCTTTGACCTAAGAGATGAGAAGAAATAGAAGATACATTAACAGTAAGGAAATGGACATAATGTAGAAAATCCATTGATCAGTCCTGGTCATCGATGCTAGACTAGCCAGGACCAGGATCCCACTGGGTGTATAGAGAATGGTGTGATGAAGGAACATCAAGCGAAAAGAGATTGTATGGATGGAAGCAATATTAATGCTATTAAGATGATACCTAAGTATAACTGATCTCCAGCTAAGAATTCCTGCTCGGCTGAACTATGGAATGGATCAATGTCAGACGGCAAATTCTCTAACCAGACAATATAGACGTTCTCTGGGTCGGAGATCGATGATTAACAGCAGACGGCAGCTTACACATCCAGCACCTCTATCCCTGGGAAACACCACCCTCCTAAGCTCAGACCATGTGCACTGGGTGGAGATACTGATGGGATTTGATCCTTACAATGGAGACTTCTCAAATGTGCACGGGTGGATCTGCTCTTGAAAACGATAGAAACCACATACCAAGTGCCGCTGCCTTCACTTCTACATCACACAACCTACCTCCCGCAGAGCCTGGGTCACCACATCCAGCTCTCCGGTAAGGGCCCCATCGAGCAGCAGAATGAGGGGGTCCAGACGAGCACGTCGGGGCCGATCTCTGCGAGGAGAACTACGACCTCTTAAAGCCGAGCGAAGTTCCTAAAACAAAGTCGTGGTCATGTTGTTAATGATCAACCAACATCCAAACGCATCATAGAGGCCTGCAGGGTGTGAGTGGTGTATTATACTATTCTCTTACCGGGGTTTGGCCTCCGCTGACCACAACTGGGACACTGAGCTCCAGCTCGGGTGGTAGAGGAGCTGTGGCCCCCACCCTGGACTCAGATGCCTCCAGGATGATGCACATGGGGTCTTCGGGGCTAATGTAAGGCTTTTGGATAGAACTTTGAGGTCTTTCTTCAGTCCTCAGCTCCTCAGGGATGGCCATCATCCTGGAGATAATTTCAGCCTCTGCAGCTTGGTCCTCGGAGGACAGGGCAGCTTTGTTTCCAGATCCTTGAAGTCTCTCCTCAGTTTTTGCCTGTTCTAGAGCAGCGTAAGGTTTAGGAGGTGCCCTTCCAAAGAGTCGCCCCATGATCTGCCGATACTGCTTCCGGTCTGAAGGAAGTGGCTGGGCCTGTGCGGTGTGCTCTTGGGAGCCTCGTCTTCTTAGTGGTCGAGGAATATCTTCTAGGACTCTCTGTACCTCTGCTAAGGATGGGGGCAGATGTGGCTGAAGGCGGGTGGGACTTAGAGGCCGGGGGACCTCTTCTATTACAGTTGGGGACACAGGTGCTGCAGCTGGATTGGGAATTTCAGGGATCACAGGAATGGACACTGGTGCTACGGGTGGCATATTCATTGGAGTGGGTGAATACATTTGTGGTGGTGCCTGGTGCTCCCAGAATGCATTCTGAAGACGGAAGATCATGGAGAGGGGCAGTGGTCTGTGTGGCTGGCCCCGACCCCCAGGAGGAGGGACGGGAATACGAGAGATGGGTTGCTGAGAGGGAAAAGATCTGGGCAAGCTTCCTGTACCAGTCTTCCATCCAGGATCCGGCCCTTGAGGACCACGATCCAATGAGAACTTGTAGCCCCGAGGGAGGGTGGAGGAGGCAGAGATATCAGCCTGGGGGGGGGGGGGGGGGGGGGGGGGGGGGGGGGGGGGGGAGAGAGAAAGAAAAGAGTAAGAAAACAATGACTCAAAGCCATGCTGCATAAACATTGCCCATATTTAACAAGATAAGCTTGGACTCAAAAGCGCCTCCTCTCCATCCAATGAACTCATGACTGCCTCCTATCATAACCACAAACACATGAGCACCTCTCCTCCTAACCGTGAACTCATGAGCTCCTCCTCTCCTAACCGTGAACTCATGAGCACCTCCTACCCTAACCGTAGACACATGAGCACCTCCTCTCCTAACTGTGGACTCATTACACCCCTACACTCCTAACCGTGGACTTATGAGCTCCTCCTCTCCTAACCGTGTACTCATGAGAGCCTCCTCTCCTAACCGTGGACTCATTAAACCCCTACTCTCCTAACCGTGGACTTATCAGCTCCTCCTCTCCTAACCGTGGACACATGAGCACCTCAAGCTGGGGGCAAGTGAAGGGTTTTAATATACAGTGGTACCTCTTTTCTCAACCACAGTCCATTCGGGCAGACTGGTTGAGAACCGAGCAGTTTTTCCTATAGGTAGTAGTGTGGTTAATTATTTCCAGAATCCACCAACAACTACTACTGTGCCTGTATGTTTCAATGAAAAATTGTACAATTTCATCACTACAGTACTGTCCTTGACATGTAAAACAAACTAGTGCACACAGGGAGAACCGAATTGTTCGAGTTCAGAGCAGTTTGAGAACGGAGGTACCACTGCATTTTGTGCGGGCCTCCTTCGCCCAGCCATGACAGCACAGTCTTCACTATAGGAACATATAGCTGGTGGCGAGAGGTGAAGCTGATATATCGAGTAAACTAACTAGTTATTTGCCCTAAAGCCCCAAGTTGGGATTTATGGATCAAAAACAATACAAACCCGACCAGCATAAATGCCCCTAATTTCAGGTTAAACAAAACAACTATACTTATAATTTGTAAAAAATGAGGGTTATGTTGTAACACGTGGTGTGAACCATCACTTTGATTCTATGAAAAGCTTTGACTTATCTATAAAGAATTTTTTTTTCAGCTTCTTTTGTGTCAAGACACCTACACATCCCGAAGCTGTCATTGTCACTATGTTAAAGGTCTCTCCAACGAGTTTTGCCTCTAGTAATGTGTCATCAGGGGTCTGAGGATAGACAAAAAACGGTCTGCCTACACTAAATCTTACATAACCACTGTATTCTTCTCATATCATCTTTGTTACAGTCCTATTTCTGCCGCCAGCTATGATTCATCTACAAATAATTTATCTTTCCAGACTTTTGTGTCATTATCAGTAGTGACTGTAGGGCCCGGACAGCTGCAACGTAGTCGGACATTTACAGTCACTCGACATGCTTCGCCTTTAGCAGTGTGTCATCAGGGGCTTGAGGCTATACTGAACACCAGCCGTCTATGCTCAATCTTATGTACCTGTATTCCTCTTACATCATCGTTCTTACAATTGCCTATATATTATATATATATATATCCATCCATGTTGCACAATACACTTGGGAGCAGCTGTTCTTGCACACATAGGACGTTGTACTGACGGAGGCTGAAATGTTCCATCACACTAGGTGCCTGCGGTGCTGCACACAATGACTCACAAATGTCAAGCAATTACCAGATCAGCAACAACCTGGCTTGTGGGGGATATTCCAACCAGATCCCGTTGTACGAGCTAACGCCGGGGGCGGTGGGCTCAGCTTACACCAGTGCTGTATGTAGGAAATACCCGTCACCCCAGTGACCCCGCATTCTTCACATATGACAGTAACACCTCCCCATTGTAGTCTGTGAGGTCTGGCACCTTTCCTCACCTTGCTCTTCACTGGTGCCGGGTCCAGGCTGCTCTCCCTCCAGGCGGCTTTCATGACCGGGACTCCCCCCAGAGATGCTCTATCAGACCCTGCAGACAGTAAATGTAAAATAAGAGGGGACAACATCCTGCTGGGTTCAGGGCTGCTCTTGCGAGACTACACTCACTTTCTTGAAGGGTCTTCTTGTCGTACACGGTGTCCAGATCAGATTCGTTCCAGCTGCGCTGGGGAGGACGGCGCTGCAAGGAGCCGACATTATCTGTGATGGAGGGATGAGAACAAAGATCTGTAAGGCTGGGTTCACAATACGTTTTTCATCAGTTTGTGTGCATCCATTTTAATCAGTTTGTCTATGAATTTCCATTATTGAAAAAAACAACGTATCAAAACGCATTTTTTTTTTACATAAAAATGCGTTCAATCCCATTTTTTGTGTACGCTAAAAAAAACAGATGCGTTTTTGTCCTTTCTTTTATAATTTAAGTCAATGGAAAAACAGATAAACACAAATGCATCCGTTTTTTTCATCCATTTTTTTGAAAAACTGGTAAAATAAAAGTAAGCTCTGTCCTCAACAAAACATCCAGTAATGCAGTTATGGAGGTCGATGGCAAACAAATAATATTACCCCCTCCCCCCATTTACCTGAGAATCGAGGTGCAGGATATCCTAGAGAAGCTTCGTAGGCTGGAGGGGGTCGGTGTGGTTGAGGCCAGTCCGTGTACATGGGAGGTCCCTCGGGCGAGACCGGCTTGGGTCCATAGCCATATTCATAAGAACCAGTAGACAGGCGGGAGGGTGTGGATAATGTAGGACGTTCATAGTACGCAGGACGAGGAGAGGATGGGCGGCCCCAGGATGGCCGGGATGGGACAGTCATATATGGGTCACCACCCTCAGAGGTAAGGGACCTGCGGTTAATATTTGGGGAAGAGCTAAAGGATATGGAAGGCACGGTGGACGTAGAGTTCATGGTCAGTGATGTAGGCATTGGGGGCGCCAAGGAAGATTCTTGTCTGGGCCTGCTGGAATTTAGTGAAGACGTCAGGCTCATCTGTGAGGGGGATTGTGGTGCCATGGACCGGCGGGTGAGGGACGGCGACAGGGTGGGGTTAAAGTTTTGAATGGTAGAAGATTCTACACCCTGTGGAGAGACAGATCGAAAATTAGACACTTGTGTGGTTGGGTTTTCCGCTCTGACAGTCAGTGACCAGGGGGGCTCCCCGACACCAAGGCCGTTGGCTCCGCTCCATCTTACCTCCACCTTGCTGGGGAAAAGGAATGGATCTGGTTTGCTGGAGGAAAGGAAGTGATCTGGCTTGCTGGAGGAAAGGAAGTGATCTGGCTTGCTGGAGGAAAGGAAGTGATCTGGCTTGCTGGGCGGATGGAAGTGATCTGGCTTGCTGGGGGGATAGAAGTGATCCAACTTGCTTGGGGAATTGGATGACTTCCCCTTTTCCAGTTCCCAGCGCAGTTGATCCAGTTTGGCGGTGGCAGAGTCCAGTTCTATCTGTTTTGCATTCAGCTCCTGAGCTGCCAAAGCTGCAGAGAAACAGAAGAAAACCATCAGCCGCCATGGGTCCTCCCCAAAAATCACAGCTCAACCATCAACCCACACCGGCCAGAAACCTGATCCTGCCGAGACGTCTCACCCTCCAGGCAAAGGGCGAGGGCACGGCGCAGGGACGGCTCATCTGCTAGCAATTGTGGTGAGACGAGCCCGTGCAGCCCAGGGACACAATGTGAACATCTAGCAACCTCAAACGACCAACTCACAATGCACCTCAACCCTAACAGCACTTTATTATAGTCTGGTTGTGGATACAATGAAGGAAATCTTCCTAAGACCCTGTGCTGCGTTATCAGGGGATCTCTGCCTGTATCCACATGACAACACTTCTTGTCCATTCTCATATTTCACACACACAGCTTGGTGACAGCTACTGCATCCACTTTATCAGTCTATCGAACAATGGGGAGACTCCTCTGCTGTCCTGCACACGTGTGTACACACCGGGAGGACAGGAGGTTCTGCTCAGTATCTGTGTTGCCCAATGTGCCATTCCCATCCCTGGATGAACACTCCACCCTGCAATCATCGCATTAAATATATCGGCTACTGCTCGGGACAAACACAAGGCGCAGTGTATACCAGGACAGATCCCACATACATTAGCTTATACAGCACCCTATCCAGCGCTATACGCATCACACCTTATACAGAGCTATATGTATTACACTATATACAGCGCTATATGCATCACTCTATATACAGCACCCTATACAACGCTATATGCATCACACCTTATACAGAGCTATATGCATCACTCTATATACAGCACCCTATACAGAGCTATATGTATTACACTATATACAGCACCCTATACAGAGCTATATGTATTACACTATATACAGCACCCTATACAGAGCTATATGTATGACACTATATACAGCACCCTATACAGAGCTATGTGTATCACACCATATAAAGCACCCTATACAGGGCTATGTGTATCACACCATATACAGCACCCAATCTATTACTCTATATACAGCAGCCTATACAGAGCTATATGTATCACACTATATACAGCACCCTATACAGAGCTATATGCATCACACCTTATACAGCCCTATATGTATCACACCTTACACAGCTCCCTATACAGATCATTCCTTATACAGTGCTATATGAATCACACTTTACACAACCTATACAGCACCCTATATGTACCACAGCATACAAGACTTATAGTGGGCACTATATAAAATCCTATACCGCTATATGTATCACACTATACACAACCTACACTTAGCTCTATACATTATCCTAAACCCAACTATATGCGCTAGCACAAACACAGCCTATACCAACGTCTATACATCATCCCATATACAACCTTATACTGGCCTCCACAGAGGGTCCTATACACAACCTATACTGACCTCTGCATAGAATCATATACTGTGCTATATAATGCAACCTATGCTTGGCTCTGCATCACTCCATACACAACTATATACATCATCCCGTATACATTCTGCATAACACTTTATGCACAACTATTTAGCCCATCACCCCATGCATTGTCTATAATGAGTTTTATACAGCATCCTATATACATGACCCCATATAGAACTTTATATGGTCTTCTCAATTCTTCTTATATCTATATACTGCAGATGATATATACTGACCTAGGCAGATTGGTATATAGCACTCCTTAAATAGCCCAGGGCCTGCACACAACTTCATACATGTACAACCTATACACAAATTCCTACATACACAATCAGGTCTCTATAGGGCAGCACTTACACTGGAAGTCCATGTTCAGCAGGGAGTGCGAGGACTTGACGTTGTCGCCTGCCATCTTGTACACCGAATCCTTCCAGCCAAGCAGCTTGGTCCTGGGGAGAAGAACTTCCATTAGAGAAGTGGAGCAGAGAGCAGAGGAGGGAACATGAGCCGGAGGAGACAGTGTGTGAGGCAGGAGGAGATGTGAGGCAAAATAATAAGAGGAGCTGGTGACTCAGGCTCGGGGTGGGGAGACACCAGGAATGTGATAGATTCATGTGAACCTGAAGGGGAGAGGACGGACACAGGGCAACCGGGACTGTACAGAGGTGCCTCATACCCTGGGACAGGAGGGACACAGGGCAACCGGGACAATACAGAGGTGCCTCATACCCTGGGACAGGAGGGACACAGGGCAACCGGGACAATACAGAGGTGCCTCATACCCTGGGACAGGAGGGACACAGGGCAACCGGGACAATACAGAGGTGCCTCATACCCCGGGACTGTACAGAGGTGCCTCATACCCTGGGACTGTACAGAGGTGTCTCATACCCCGGGACTGTACAGAGGTGCCTCATACCCTGGGACAGGAGGAACACAGGGCAACCGGGACAATACAGAGGTGCCTCATACCCCGGGACTGTACAGAGGTGCTTCATACCCCGGGACTGTACAGAGGTGCCTCATACCCTGGGACAGGAGGAACACAGGGCAACCGGGACTGTACGGAGGTGCCTCATACCCTGGGACAGGAGGGACACAGGGCAACCGGGACTGTACAGAGGTGCTTCATACCCTGGGACAGAAGGGACACAGGACAACCAGGACAATACAGAGGTGCCTCATACCCCGGGACTGTACAGAGGTGCCTCATACCCTGGGACTGTACAGAGGTGTCTCATACCCTGGGACAGGAGGAACACAGGGCAACCGGGACTGTACGGAGGTGCCTCATACCCTGGGACAGGAGGGACACAGGGCAACCGGGACTGTACAGAGGTGCTTCATACCCTGGGACAGAAGGGACACAGGACAACCAGGACAATACAGAGGTGCCTCATACCCCGGGACTGTACAGAGGTGCTTCATACCCTGGGACAGAAGGGACACAGGACAACCAGGACAATACAGAGGTGCCTCATATCCTGGGACAGAAGAGGCACAGGGCAACCGGGACAATACAGAGATGCCTCATACCCTGGGACAGGAGGGACACAGGGCAATCGGGACTATACAGAAGTGCCTCATACCCCGGGACTGCACAGAGGTGCTTCATACCCCTGGACAGGAGGAACAAAGGGCAACCGGGGCTATACAGTGGTGCCTCATACCCCAGAACTGTACAGAGGTGACTCATACCTCGGGAAAGTAGGGACCACAGGGCAACCGGCACTGTACAGAGGTGCCCCATACATCAGGACGGGAGGGCAACTGGGACTGTACAGAGGTGCCTCATACCCTGGGACAGGAGGGACACGACTGGGGTTGTACAGAGGTGCCTCATGTATTGGGATAGGAAGGGGGCCACAGAGCAACCTGGAGAAGGGAAACACAACACTGACCCCAGGAGCTTACAATCTACATTCTCTATCACTCCCATTGTCCCAAACCACAGGAGCTCCCAATCTACTATTCCTATCATTCCCACTAGCCCTGGTCTCTCAATCATTGGGGAAGAACCGATGGTAAATACAGCTCCTGACGTATCCAACCATAGTGTGCACCCTTTGTTGGACATAGTGATTGTTGTGGTGGGCGAGTCAGACGTCGCTCTTCTCTTCTGTGCGCTTAAGGCCCTATTCCACCAACAGATCTGACGACAGATTATCTGCCAAAGATTTGAAGCCAAACCCAGGAACAGACTATAAACAGAGATCAGGTCATAAAGGAAAGACTGGATTTCTCCTCTTTTCAAATCTACTCCTGGGTTTGGCTTCAAATCTTTGGCAGATAATCTGTCCTCAGATCTGTTGGTGAAATAGGGCCTTTAGTCTGTAAACCTCTTCAATTATACTGGAATCTGGTTGTTCCTTATATACTACTGAACCCTATGTATAACGGACAGCACATCGGCCATACACATCAGGGTCTTTCCCGCAATTTGTACTGTCGACAGACACCGCTTACCACAGTACGAAAGGTCTCTAACTAGTAAAAAAAAGTGACTGAAACGCGAGAACATCAGAGCCTCGGGCTAAGCTCATGCAGTATGTCGCTAGTACCTGTCGTCATCCTGTCATAAAAGGGAGGATGACATATACTGTGGCGTACGCCAGTGGGCCCCATTCATTTGATGACTAGCGACCACATTCAGGTCAATTCCCATTGCTATCCTATAATCAAACTCGCAGCAGACCAGGTTTTTGAGTCTCGATAGGCGACTACATTAGGGCCACTGATATCACTGGGGCTCTCCGTAGCTGCACTGAGCATGCCCGACCCATATTACTAGGTCGTAACCAAGGGCAACAGGTTATAAAAATGCAGACGCATGAGGGATTAGCAAGTTTCTCTCGCTCATACAGACAGGACATTATCAGAAATGCTCGTACATTGGAAGGATTTTTCATTTCATCGTAATAATGCATCAGTTCTTAATAATATACACCCCCTTTAATTGCAGGTGGCACCTGGATTTGCCATTGTTTAAAACGGCAAGTTAGGACCTGCAATGCAGTATTGCACTTGGCAGCCGTGGCCCGTATCGCCATGTGTAAGAGAGCCCTGAAGCTGCGGCAAATCCACGATGGGCCCCTAGTTATTGGTAAATAGCAGGTGCTACCCGTGGCCACTAGGGTCCGCTATACCCCGGCTGACACTGCAGCTGGCCCCGGGTCTAAAGGCCCTATTCCACGGAACAATTATCGCCCGTATTCGGCCATTACGGCCGATAATCATCCCATGGAATTGACAGCAACGACCAGCCGACATTGTTCATTGCTGATCGTTGCGTCGTTTGTTTTTCAAACATGTTGAAAGACAAACGACTGATGATCTGCCGCCGCTCTGTGGAATGGGAGCTTCGGCAGCAGATGCTGCTGTATCCTATGGGCTGCCCGGACGTTAGAAACATAGAAGACCACTGGGTCCATTTAGTCCATGGGTCTCCAAACTGCGGCCCTCCAGCTGTTGCAAAACTACATTTCCCGTCATGACTGGACAGCCAAATCCAACACTTTAGCTGTCCAGGCATGATGAGAGTTGTGGTTTTGCAACAGCTGGAGGGCCGCAGTTTGGAGATCCATGATCTAGTCGGACCTATTAGTATTTCCCTTGTTATTATCCTAGGATAGATATATGTATATACCAGGCAGGTTTACATTCACTTACTGTAGATTTACCTACCATATCTGCTGGAAGTTTGTTTCAAGCATCTACTACTCTTTCAGTTAAGTAATATTTTCTGACGTTGCTTCTGTTCTTTCCCCCAGTAACCTCTCACTGTGTCCTATTGTTCTTGAGTTCAGTTTTTTATTAAGCATACAAATACATATATGCCTCCAGCTCCCCCAGCCTGTCCTCTCTGCTCCCCATCCGCCCCAACACTGTATGCCTGCAGGGAGGTGTGCCGCTCTGCTCCCTGTCCGCCTCCAGTGCTGTCCGTCCCACTGCCATATGCCTGCCGGGAGGTGTGTCGCTCTGCTCCCCATCCATCCTCCGCCGTATGCCTGCAAGGAGGTGTGCCGATCTGTTCCCCCATGCGCCTCAGCCGCCATGCCTGCCGGGAGGTCCCGTCCACCCCGCCGCCATATGCCTGCCAGGAGGTCCCGTCCACCCTGCCGCCAAATGCCTGCCAGGAGGTCCCGTCCACTCCGCCGCCATATGCCTGCCCGGAGGTGTTCTGCTCTTCTCCCCATTCACCTCTGCCGCCAAACATAGAGCTGGCCGACTCCTCACTCATTCATTCCATCATTTCCCTGAAAGGGGTCAGGGATTTGATCAAAAGATGGAACGGTGTGTTTATTTCATCATTTCCCAGAATTTGATCAAATCCCTGAGAGAGATAGATATATATATATATATATATATATATATAGCATACCATTATACCATTAGCTTTCCCTACCGCCTGGTTACACTGGTGACTTACAATATAGAGGTTATCTAGGAAAAATATATGCAAGATACAATATTGTACTTGATCAGGCTGCGGGGGACATGTTGGTAATGCATACTTACTTATCCCGTTCCCCCCCAGATCCCAGGCTGCCCGCTCTGCAACACTTTTGTGTTTTGTGAACATCCGATGACGTTGCGCTCCCATAGAAAACAGCTCCTCAGTATAGAGTCTATGCTGAGCAACCATATCCGGTGGGAGCGCAACGTCATTGTATGTTATGAAAACACAGGAAGCGGTGCAGAGTGGGCAGCATGGAATCTGGCAGCGGCGGGGGAATGGGACAGGTAAGTTTGCATTACTAACATGTCCCCCGCAGCCCCCAGACAACCTCTTTAAGGCTGTCAGAAATCACTACCTTCTCTACTGAAGTCTTTGCTAACACAGAACTGCCAATATGATAGAGGATTCCTCCTCCCCAAGTGCATTATTTTACATTTAGAAACATTAAAATGCATTCCTGGACCACCGTAAGCAACAGTGCCCGACTGAGAATGAGTGACCGTAAGCAACAGTGCCCGGCAGAGAATGAGTGACCGTAAGCAACAGTGCCCGACAGAGAATGAGTGACCGTAAGCAACAGTGCCCGACAGAGAGAGTGACCGTAAGCAACAGTGCCCGACAGAGAGAGTGACCGTAACCAACAGTTAATAAAAAAAGAGTGAGAATGAGTGACCGTAACCAACAGTGCCCGACTGAGAATGAGTGACCGTAACCAACAGTGCCTGACAGAGAGGGTGACCGTAACCAACAGTGAATAAAAAAAGAGTGAGAATGAGTGACCGTAACCAACAGTGCCCGACTGAGAATGAGTGACCGTAACCAACAGTGCCCGACAGAGAGGGTGACCGTAACCAACAGTGCCCGACAGAGAGGGTGACCGTAACCAACAGTGCCCGACAGAGAGGGTGACCGTAACCAACAGTGCCCGACAGAGAGGGTGACCGTAACCAACAGTGCCCGACAGAGAGGGTGACCGTAACCAACAGTGCCCGACAGAGAGGGTGACCGTAACCAACAGTGCCCGACAGAGAGGGTGACCGTAACCAACAGTGCCCGACAGAGAGGGTGACCGTAACCAACAGTGCCCGACAGAGAGGGTGACCGTAACCAACAGTGCCCGACAGAGAGGGTGACCGTAACCAACAGTGCCCGACAGAGAGGGTGACCGTAACCAACAGTGCCCGACAGAGAGGGTGACCGTAACCAACAGTGCCCGACAGAGAGGGTGACCGTAACCAACAGTGCCCGACAGAGAGGGTGACCGTAACCAACAGTGCCCGACAGAGAGGGTGACCGTAACCAACAGTGCCCGACAGAGAGGGTGACCGTAACAGTGCCCAACTGAGAATGAGTGACCGTAACCAACAGTGCCCAACTGAGAATAAGTGACCGTAACCAACAGTGCCCAACTGAGAATGAGTGACCGTAACCAACAAAGCCCAACTGAGAGTGACCGTAGCCAACAGTGCCCGACTGAGATAGAAAGTGTGACCATTATCAACAGTGCCCAACTAAGAATGAGTGATCGTAACCAACAGTGCCCAACTAAGAGAGAGAGAGTGACCGTAACAGTGCCCAACCGAAAGAGAGTGACCGTAACCAACAGTGTCCATCTAAGGATGAGTGACCGCACTCAACAGTGGACTGAGAATAAGTGACCGTAACCAACAGTGCCCAACTGAGAATGAGTGACCGTAACCAACAGTGCCCAACTGAGAATGAGTGACTGTAACCATCAGTCATAGTGTCCACAGTGACATAATATAAACCGCTAGTGGGGGAATAACCAAGTAATGACCGGGTTCCTGATCAATGACTGTGCCCACAATAACCCACATTATGTAATAGTAGAAGGTATCTAGGTCAGGGTTACACAGCAGACGCCTGGTATCACCGCTGGTATCATCTTCCCTGTCTGTGAACTTCCTTTTGGCAGCAGATGAAGGAAAAAGGTCTTCTCCTCTGCATAGGTGGGGGGGGGGGGGGCACCTACTAAACAACCTGATACCCAGTGACACACATAGCACATTTACTATCAGACCTATGAAGGCAGGACCCTCTACAACAGGGTGGTCTACCCCACTAGGCCCGCAGTGTAGGCAGGTTTGTATATGAGAACAAGGTTCTAGTATGGTAAAATAGCTGTCCTCCATACACCACCAAAGCCTCTCACCCTCTACTAATGGGTCTTCCTCCATACACCACCGAAGAATAGAACCCTCTGTCCTCCATACACCACCAAAGCCTCTCCCCCTCTACTGATAGAACCCTCTGTCCTCCATACACCACCAAAGCCTCTCCCCCTCTACTGATAGAACCCTCTGTCCTCCATACACCACCCAAGCCCCTCATACTTTATGGATTTATCCTCCATACACCACCAAAGCCTCCCCCCCCCCCCCTCTATTGATAGAACCTCCTGTCCTCCATTCACCACCAAAGCCCCATACCCTCCTCCTTCATCTGTGGGGCGCCCCCAGTCGTGTTGTGCACCCACCATATGCGGCTGCGCAGGTTCCGTCCTCCGGATAGTGACAGCATGCTCCCAAACCGAGAAAGTTTCTGCCTCTGCCGTGTCTGCACCATGATGTACTGGTCTGGATGTGAAGATGTGAACTGGGATGAGAGTAATACTGGGAGAAGGAGGTGTCAGGCAGCTGGATGAGCCATCCCAACATGTAGCTACACACCGGGAAGTACAGATGTAGCCTGTCACCTGGTATAATGAGCCATAGAGCCGCACTGTAACCTGTGGTGTTACATAGGACTGCAGGTGACAGCTACTACATTATCTGTACTCAGAGATATCACTGTTATCTGTGGTGTTACATAGGACTGCAGGTGACATCTAATACATTATCTGTACTAAGACATATCAATGTGTTATCTGTGGTGTTACATAGGACTGCAGGTGACATCTAATACATTATCTGTACTCAGAGATATCACTGTGTTATCTGTGGTGTTACATAGGACTGCAGGTCACATCTACTACATTATCTGTACTCAGAGATGTCACTGTTTTATCTGTGGTGTTACATAGGACTGCAGGTGACAGCTACTACCTTATCTGTACTCTGAGATATCACTATGTTATCTGTGCTGTTACATAGGACTGCAGGTGACATCTACATTATCTGTACTCAGAGATATCACTGTGTTATCTGTGGTGTTACATAGGACTGCAGGTGGCAGCTACTGCATTATCTGTAATCAGAGATATCACTGTGTTATCTGTGCTGTTACATAGGACTGCAGGTGACATCTACTACATTATCTGTACTCAGAGATCACTGTGTTATCTGTGGTGTTACATAGGACTGCAGGTGACATCTAATACAATATCTGTACTAAGACATATCAATGTGTTATCTGTGGTGTTACATAGGACTGCAGGTGGCAGCTACTACATTATCTGTACTCAGAGATATCACTGTTATATGTGGTGTTACATAGGACTGCAGGTGACAGCTTCTACATTATCTGTACTCAGAGATATCACTGTGTTATCTGTGCTGTTACATGGGACTGCAGGTTATGAGAGTTCTCACCATGTTATGTTTGGATTGTATTGTGTGCTGTGTTGTACAATCCCGGCGCTCGGCTCCTGACATCACTGGGCGAGGTCATTATCTGGTTTTATATAGAAAAACTCTTGAGTAATTCATCAGCCTAAAACAGGAGGAATCCTGAGGTTATATAATAACCCGGAGCCTCATCTGCCAGGAATCCGCCGCAACATCCCGGGAGATCCCTGACCAGAGTCACCCAGATAATCTGCCCCAGACGCATGGAACCTGCCCCCCTCCCCAGATAATCTGCCGCCGCCGCATGAAACCTGCCCCCCTCCCCAGATAATCTGCCGCCGCCACATGGAACCAGCCCCCCTCCCCAGATAATCTGCCGCCGCCACATGGAACCAGCCCCCCTCCCCAGATAATCTGCCTCCGCCCCATGGAACCAGCCCCCCTCCCCAGATAATCTGCCTCCGCCGCATGGAACCAGCCCCCCTCCCCAGATAATCTGCCGCCGCCGCATGGAACCTGCCCCCCTCCCCAGATAATCTGCCTCCGCCGCATGGAACCAGCCCCCCTCCCCAGATAATCTGCCGCCGCATGGAACCTGCCCCCCTCCCCAGATAATCTGCCTCCGCCGCATGGAACCTGCCCCCCTCCCCAGATAATCTGCCCCAGCTGCATGGAACCTGCCCCCCTCCCCAGATAATCTGCCCCCGCCGCATGGAACCTGCCCCCCTCCCCAGATAATCTGCCCCAGCCGCATGGAACCTGCCCCCCTCCCCAGATAATCTGCCCCAGCCGCATGGAACCTGCCCCCCTCCCCAGATAATCTGCCCCTGCCGCATGGTTCCTGCCCCCCTCCACAGATAACCTGCCCCCCTCCCCAGATAAATCTGCCCCCGTCGCATATAACGTGCCCCCCTCCCCAGATAATCTGCCCCCGCCGCATGGAACCTGCCCCCCTCCCCAGATAACCTGCCCCCTCCCCAGATAACCTGCCCCCCTCCCCAGATAAATCTGCCCCTGTCGCATATAACCTGCCCCCCTCCCCAGATAACCTGCCCCCATCGCATATAACCTGCCCCCCTCTCCAGACAACCTGGCCCCCTCCCCAGATAAATCTGCCCCTTCCGCCATGTAATGTAACCATTACAACAGGACGTCTCCTCTCTACACCGATAGTAATAATCCTATAACTGTACAGGACGTCACCTCTCTACACCGATAGTAATAATCCCCATTACTGTACAGGACGTCACCTCTCTACACCGATAGTAATAATCCTATAACTGTACAGGAGGTCACCTCTCTACACCGATAGTAATAATCCTATAACTGTACAGGAGGTCACCTCTCTACACCGATAGTAATAATCCTATAACTGTACAGGAGGTCACCTCTCTACACCGATAGTAATAATCCTATAACTGTACAGGAGGTCACCTCTCTACACCGATAGTAATAATCCTATAACTGTACAGGACGTCACCTCTCTACACCGATAGTAATAATCCTATAACTGTACAGGACGTCACCTCTCTACACCGATAGTAATAATCCTATAACCGTACAGGACGTCACCTCTCTACACAGATAGTAATAATCACCATTACTGTACAGGACGTCACCTCTCTACACAGATAGTAATAATCACCATTACTGTACAGGACGTCACCTCTCTACACAGATAGTAATAATCCCCATTACCAGTGGCATAGCCACCGTGGTCGCAGGGGTCGCCGCTGCGACCTGGCCCGGCGTCGAGGGGGGCCCGCGCCCAACAATCTATCCCCTGCCCCCGGCCGTCCTCCGCCGCGGGTTCCCGTCGCACTGATCACTCTTGTGACCACAAGCATTCTTTTGCTTGCGGTCATAAGAGTCAGTGCCGGACGGGTCCCCGGCGATGCTCAGCTTCCTAGTGGTGTCCCCGGGATTCACGGGCAGCATAGGCACCAGGGAGCTGTGTGCACCGGAGTTGTTACTTCCGGGTCAGGGAGCGCGTTGCTCCCTGACCCGAAGTAACAGCCCCGGCGGCGCACACTGAGCTCTCTTGTGCATATGCTGCCCGGGAATGCCGGGGACACCACTAGGAAGCTGAGCATCGCCGGGGGCCCGTCTGACACCTCAGAAGAATAGACGAGAAGGGAGCTGCGACGGGGGAGCGAGGTGTTAGGTGAGGTTTTTTTCTTTGTTTTTATCTGCTTTTCGGGGGACAAATATAAAAGGACAACACGGGCAATCTACAAGAGGGGTGGCAACATAAGGGGGCATGTATAGGGGAACAACACAGTGGGGGCATCTACATGGGGGGCAGTATAAGGGGGGCAACACAGAGGGGCCAGCTATAAGGGGGGGGGCAACATAAGGAGGATAACATAGAGAAGCCATCTGTAAGGGGGGGGGGCAACACAGGGGGCTATCTAAAAGAGAGGGGGCAACATAAGTGATCCATCTACAAGGGGGGGCAACATAAGGGGAACAACACAGGAAGGCATCTATAAGGGGGGGGGGGCAACATAAGGGGGCCATCTATAAGGGGAGGCCTTGTAAGGAGGGCAACTATAAGGGGGACAACACAGGGGGCCATCTAAAATAGGGGGAAGAGGGGGACAACACAGGGGGCATCTTTAAGGGGGAATACACAGAAATGGTCAATCTGTAAGGGACACTAGACAGAGGGGGCATCTATAAGGGGGACTATACGAGGGGGAATCTACTATAGGGGGACTACACAGAGAGGTGCTGTCAAGGAGATGCACAAGGGGCCATCTATATGGAAGACTGAGCTAGGGACCATTGACACAGAGGGGGGCATATACTATCATGGGGATCACAGAGTCAGCCTACCCACTTAAAGTGACTGTACCACCAGGCCCAGGCTGAAGCACTGGAGGCGGGCCGACCCACCCCCAGTGGGAAGAAACCCCAGCCCCTCCATGACGTGTCTCCATTAGAATCAATGGATCCCTATCATAGAGGTGCGGGGGTTTCCTCCCACTAAGGGTGGGTTGGCCGCCTCCAGTGCTTCATCCTGGGCCTGGTGGTACAGTCACTTTAATGAGGGTGTAAAGGGGCCAATACAGATGTGCAGTTTGTATAGTACTGAGGATGGTGCCAGTGTGAGGAGCCTAATATGTTTGTCTGTCAGATTCTGTGGATTTGTGGCTCGGAGAAGTTCTCATAACGGCCCAGGACGGATGGAGAAGATGAAAAGGAAACAACTCCGATTAGAGAAGACGTCCAATGTGAGTCACTTGATATAACTGCACTGTAATGGATATGGTGTACAGAGCCTGTGTAGGGCTGGGTCAGCCTCTATATGACTGGATGAGGTGATGGTGATCTGTGTACAGTGGATGTTAGTCAGTATGCGGTGTTGTTAGTCAGTATGTGGTATTGTTAGTCAGTATGTGGTGGTATTATTTGTTACTTGTAATCTGGTACTGTGTGTTTTATTGGTCTTAGTATACTAGATTTGGTCAGTAACAATATGGTGGTGATGGTAGTGGTGTGGCAGTAATAGTTCCCCCTTGTATACTGGTATTATTGGCAATATTGGTCTCAGTATACAGGATTTGGTTAGTAACAGTATGGCGGTAATATGTATGGTGATAATATTTCCTATATACTGGTATTATTGGTAATATCTGTCTCTTGCTATTATCGATGTATCGCATCGCTTGGTCGAGGAACGGGGGGGGGGGGGGGGCCAAGTTGACCTCTTGCACCAGGGCCCAAGGGACATTAGCTACACACCTGTCCATTACTGTACAGGAGGTCACCTCTCTACACCGATAGTAATAATCCTATAACTGTACAGGAGGTCACCTCTCTACACCGATAGTAATAATCCTATAACCGTACAGGAGGTCACCTCTCTACACCGATAGTAATAATCCTATAACCGTACAGGACGTCACCTCTCTACACCGATAGTAATAATCCTATAACCGTACAGGAGGTCACCTCTCTACACCGATAGTAATAATCCTATAACCGTACAGGAGGTCACCTCTCTACACCGATAGTAATAATCCTATAACCGTACAGGACGTCACCTCTCTACACAGATAGTAATAATCCCCATTGCTGTACAGGAGGTCACCTCTCTACACTGATCTTTATGGTAAGTAATCACATCGACACCATAGTCCCGCTCCCACGTGTGACACCTCCCTGCAGAACAGAGGATAATAGTCTGCAGAACTTTCCCCTAGTCAACTTGTTTACAGACCATTGTCCCACAACACTGCTCTGCAGAGTATTCTCCCAAATGATAGGTCTTTGCAGAACATTTCCTCCCTATAACAGCTTCCTGCAGAGCATCCCTGCGCATCACATCTCTGCAGAGTATCCCCCTATATGACAACTCTCTGCATTACAAATTTTACTCCTTTGCAGAGAATTCCCCCACAGCACCTCTCTGCAGAGCATTCCACCCTACATGTCACCTCCTGACATAACATTTCTCCATATGACACCTTTCTGCAGAACATTCCTCCTAGATGACTCCCCTCTACAGAGCATCTCCCCACAAGACACCTCTCTGCAGAGCATTCTACCCTATACTACACCCCTCTGCAGAACATATCCCTTATGCCCCCTTTTTGTAGAGCACCCCCCCAAAAAAAAAAACAACCTCCATGCAAAACAGCTCCTACATTTGACACCTATATGCAGAGCATTCCACTCTACAACACCTCTGCAGAACATCCCCCACATCACTTTTGTGTAGAACATTCCCCACACAATGAAGACACCTCTCTGCAGAGCATTCCCCACCACCTGACACCTCTCTGCAGAGCATTCCCCACCACCTAACACCTCTCTGCAGAGCATTCCCCTACACCTCTCTGCAGGGCACTCCCCTCCACCTGACACCTCTCTGCAGAGCATTCCCCTCCACCTGACACCTCTCTGCAGAGCACTCCCCTCCACCTGACACCTCTCTGCAGAGCATTCTCCTACACATGACACCTCTCTGCAGAGCATTCCCCTCCACATGACACCTCTCTGCAGAGCACTCCCCTCCACATGAAACCTCTCTGCAGAGCACTCCCCTCCACATGAAACCTCTCTGCAGAGCACTCCCCTCCACATGACACCTCTCTGCAGAGCATTCCCCTTCACGTGACACCTTTCTGCAGAGCATTCTCCCCATAAGTCAATCTTCTGCAGCACATTCCCTCACACTTCCCTGCAGAGTATCCTCCCATATGACACCTCTCTGCAGAGCATTCCCCTTCAGGTGACACCCCTCTGCAGAGCATTCCCCTTCACGTGACACCTCTCTGCAGAGCATTCTTCCCATATGTCACACTTCTGCAGCACATTCCCTCACGACACTTCCCTGCAGAGTATCCTCCCATATGACACACTTCTGCAGAGCATTGTGACACGACACCTCTCTGCAGAGCATTCCGCCCCATTATACCTCCCTGCAGACCATCCCCTCCTCCCCGTATTCCCCCTCTCTGCAGAGCATTGCTCCTCACCTGCTGCAGAACCTCTTCTCTCTACTTTCGGGGGACTTTTCCCTTCTTCCCTGCTCTCTCGTTACTTGTGAAGCCCCGCCCCCACATTCCTCAGCACGCAGGTATGTCTGCAGCCACAGGTGGGGCCGCCGCGCGGAATGCCGGGACTGGTAGTCCTCCTGCTGCCCCGCCTCCTCAGCGCTCAACGAGAAGAGATACTGGCGAACTACAAGTCCCAACGCACCCCGGGTCCACAGCACACCACTCCTCCCGACAGTGCCCAGGGCTGAGATACGGGCCGGCGTCTTCACGTGGAACTGGGAGTCTGTGACCCTGCCCGGTAGTCACCGGAAATATGGATAATGGGATCGAAATCCCCTCATACTATAAACACTGTATAATACCCTCACCCCTATATACACTGTATAATCCCCACACACTATATACACAGTATAATCCCCTCACCCCTATATACACAGTATAATCCCCTCACCCCTATATACACTGTGTAATCCCCTCACCCCTATATACACTGTATAATACCCTCACCCCTATATACACTGTATAATCCCCTCACCCCTATATACACTGTGTAATCCCCTCACCCCTATATACACTGTGTAATCCCCTCACCCCTATATACACTGTATAATCCCCTCACCCCTATATACAATGTATAACACACTCACCCCTATATACACTGTGTAATCCCCTCACCCCTATATACACTGTGTAATCCCCTCACCCCTATATATACACAGTATAATCCCCTCATACTATATACACAGTATAATCCCCTCATACTATATACACTGTATAATCCCCTCACCCTATATACACTGTATAATACCCTCACTCCTATATACACTCTGTATAATCCCCTCACCCCTATATACACTGTGTAATCCCCTCACCCCTATATACACTGTGTAATCCCCTCACCCCTATATACACTGTGTAATCCCCTCACCCCTATATACACTGTGTAATCCCCTCACCCCTATATACACTGTGTAATCCCCTCACCCCTATATACACTGTGTAATCCCCTCACCCTATATACACTGTATAATCCCCTTACCCCTATATACACTGTATAATCCCCTCACCCCTATATACACTGTATAATCCCCTCACCCCTATATACACTGTATAATACCATCACCCCTATATACACTGTATAATCCCCTCACCCTATATACACTGTATAATCCCCTCACCCCTATATACACTGTATAATCCCCTCACCCTATATACACTGTATAATCCCCTTACCCCTATATACACTGTATAATCCCCTCACCCCTATATACACTGTATAATCCCCTCACACTATATACACTGTATAAACCCCTCACCCCTATATACACTGTGTAATCCCCTCACCCCTATATACACTGTGTAATACCCTCACCCTATATACACTGTATAATCCCCTCACCCTATATACACTGTATAATCCCCTCACCCTATATACACTGTATAATCCCCTCACCCCTATATACACTGTATAATACCCTCACCCCTATATACACTGTATAATCCCCTCACCCCTATATACACTGTATAATCCCCTCACCCCTATATACACTGTATAATCCCCTCACACTATATACACTGTATAAACCCCTCACCCCTATATACACCGTGTAATCCCCTCACCCCTATATACACTGTGTAATACCCTCACCCTATATACACTGTATAATCCCCTCACCCTATATACACTGTATAATCCCCTCACCCTATATACACTGTATAATCCCCTCACCCCTATATACACTGTATAATACCCTCACCCCTATATACACTGTATAATCCCCTCACCCCTATATACACTGTATAATCCCCTCACCCCTATATACACTGTATAATCCCCTCACACTATATACACTGTATAAACCCCTCACCCCTATATACACTGTGTAATCCCCTCACCCCTATATACACTGTGTAATACCCTCACCCTATATACACTGTATAATCCCCTCACCCTATATACACTGTATAATCCCCTCACCCTATATACACTGTATAATCCCCTCACCCCTATATACACTGTATAATACCCTCACCCCTATATACACTGTATAATCCCCTCACCCCTATATACACTGTATAATCCCCTCACCCCTATATACACTGTATAATCCCCTCACCCTATATACACTGTATAATACCCTCACCCTATATACACTGTATAATACCCTCACCCCTATATACACTGTATAATACCCTCACCCCTATATACACTGTATAATACCCTCACCCCTATATACACTGTATAATACCCTCACCCCTATATACACTGTATAATCCCCTCACCCCTATATACACTGTATAATCCCCTCACCCTATATACACTGTATAATACCCTCACCCCTATATACACTGTATAATACCCTCACCCCTATATACACTGTGTAATACCCTCACCCCTATATACACTGTGTAATACCCTCACCCCTATATACACTGTGTAATACCCTCACCCTATATACACTGTATAATATCCTCACTCCTATATACAATACCCTTACTCCTATATACACAGTATAATCCCTCACCCTATATACACTGTATAATCCCCTCACCCTATATACACAGTATAATACCCTCACACTATATACAATGTATAATACACTCACCCCTATATACACTCTGTATATTCCCCTCACACTATATACACTGTATATAGACCGAATTCTCCAGATCATTCAGTATATTTTATAATTTCCTGCTCATTATAATATATATATATATATATATATATATATATACACACACACACACACCCTATAACCCTGTACACTGCATAATATACCCTATAATACACCACACTGTATACTACACCAGAATATTCAGTATACCAGTACACCTCTGCACCGAATAATATACCGTACAGCATTTTGCACAGTATATTGTATACAACTAGAGATGAGTGAACCTGGAGCATGCTGGAGTCGATCCGAACCCGATCGTTCGGCATTTGATTAGCGGTGGCTGCTGAAGTTGGATAAAGCCCTAAGGCTATGTGGAAATCATGGATATAGTCATTGGCTGTATCCATGTTTCCCAGACAACCTTAGAGCTTTATCCAAGTTCAGCAGCCCCAGCTAATCAAATGCCGAACGTTTGGGTTGGGATCGACTCAAACCCGATTCGCTCATCTCTATATACAACACTTCAACATATATGACACCACAGTATATTATATACCATGTAACACCTCACACTGTATAATATACAATATAATACCCCACACTCTATATCACTCCACAATATACCTCACGTCACACCCGGTATATTATACCATGTAACACCCCCACACTGTATATTACTCCACAACATACAATATACCTCACGTCACACCACAGTATACTCTACCATGTAACACCCCACACGCTATATCACTCCACAACATACAATATACCTCACGTCACACCACAGTATACTCTACCATGTAACACCCCACACGCTATATCACTCCACAACATACAATATACCTCCCACCCCGGTCTATCATACTATATATAACACTTCCCATGTATGTGACCCCCAGGCCTCTGCTCTCACCGCTGACTGGGCTCTCTCTCTGACCCTCTATGCTGCATCCTTCCTGCTGTTCCTGGTCTGGCCTGTAGGAGGGGTGTGTGTGCCTCTCCATGCTACTTAAAGGGCCAGTGTGCATACTCCTAATCTGCCCCCACCTGTCTTTCCCCAGCACCATCCCTGTCTCTGCCGCCCCACCCGCTCTGACTATTTTGTGGTTTATGATTTGGGATCGTGCAATTGCCCTGTGCCTGATCCTCTTCTACCATATAGTGGGAAACCTATGGAGTCCAGCCCCGCCCCCTTCCAGTAAGAGGCGCACACTTTCCGTACCACCATAGCTACATTGTTGTATGATGGTGTGAGAATAATGGAAGCATATAATTGTTATTATTGTGACCATCGCCGGGGAGCTCAGAGAGTCAGGTCTAAGAATAGAAGGTGTCCGAGTGCGTCCGTAATCTCAGGAATAGATGGAATTGTGGCCGCTAGCCAACGTCCCGCCCTTCATCACTGCTGACGGTCGTACCTTTCATCGCCACAACACCCTGTGCGTTATCAGACGAGGACGGGGCGATAGCATTGACTCATTCTTATAAAAGTAAGTAATGGCCGCCATACTCAGAGCAATAAAATCATTCTAACATAGTTTCATCATCTCATTGCTGTCAGGAGAACGAGAAGCCCTTAAAGGGGTAGTTCACCAAAAATATTTTTCTTTCAAATCAACTGGTGCCAGAAAGAGCCAGAGATTTGTAATTTACTTCCATTAAAAAAAAAAATCTCTAGTCTTCCAGTACTTATCAGCTGCTGTATGTCCTGAAGGAAGTGGTGTATTCTTTCCAGTGTGGAGAGCAGAAGCGGTTTTCTGTTCAATCTTTTTATTGAAAATTTTTCAAAAGTATTTTAACAAATGCCAAATAAAACATGTATTTGTACAAAGCGCGGCATAGTAGGATACAATAAAGCTTATGGTTACATGTGAGATATAGTAACATAAAAGTCCGGTTAACTAGGACCATGGTGAAAGAGGAGTAAACAGGAACAGATTTGCTGCTGCTCTGGACAGTTCCTGACATGGACAGAGGTGGCAGCAGAGAGCACTGTGTCAGACTGGTGAGAATACACCACTTCCAAAAACAATCTCCAGTATTTCAGTACTTATTAGCTGCTGTATGTCCTGTTATGTACTGGATTACTGGAGATTGTTTTTTATAGAAGTACAAATCTACAAAACTTTTTGGCACCAGTTGATTTGAAATATTTTTCCCCCTGAACTACCCCTTTAATTGCACACCACACCTGAACTGGGGTCATGAGCGGTGCTGTCTCTGGAAGAAAGTAGCCATGTTTTTGTAGAGCTGGATAACCTCTTTAATGCAGATATGACTCCACCTTCTTGATACTCCAGTCTCTTACGTTTCTGGTCTCTGGTTTGGCTGGTTGTAGTTTCCTATTGCCAGTCCCACTAACCATAGGTAGTGACATCTGTCAGCGGTCATGGACTTCCTGAGCTCATCCTGTATATACAGGGTAGTGTCCTCCATCTTCTCTCAGGCTCAATCGGTCCCGTTCTGCTGGGCCTATCATGGTAATGCTGCTTTGGTCAGTGACTGGCACACTATTCTATGGTGGTGGTCCCGCTCCCATCCCCCGATCTTGTGGTGCTCCCTACATCACCTTTTCTGGTGCCACAGAGCTTGGCTGGTCCTTAGTCTCCTACCCTGACGTCCCCAGCAAGAAAAAGGGCTTCTTCCCCATTGTCCATACAGCTGTCCAGTGATACTCCTGCCTAAGACTTGTCACCCTCGTGCAAGGGCCTCTCTTTGACTATATTTTTCTACATTGGCTACCAAGGTCTCTACTATAGATGAGCGAACCGGGTTCGGGTTCGAGTCGATCCGAACCCGAACCTTCGGCATTTGATTAGCTGGGGCTGCTGAACTTGGATAAAGCTCTAAGGTTGTCTGGAAAACATGGATACAGCCAATGACTATATCCATGATTTCCACATAGCCTTAGGGCTTTATCCAACCTCAGCAGCCACCGCTAATCAAATGCCGAAAGTTCAGGTTCGGATCGACCCGAACCCGGTTCGCTCATCTCTAGTGCGATCACATCCTGCAGTTTCTGAGCCAAAGCCAGGAGTGGACGGCGTAATCTGCCGGACCATAGAATGGAGCCTATGGGACGGGCAGATCTTCAAGCAGGGTGCACAGAATCCGCACATTTTCCATAAGGTACAAGAGCCCTTATGGTGCGTTAACACACAAAGATTATCCGACAGGTTTTTGAAGCCAAAGCCAGGAATGGATTTGAAAAGAGGAGAAATCTCTCTCCTTCATGACCTGTTCTGTGACATAGTCTGTTCCTGGCTTTGGCTTCAAAGATCTGTAAACGCACCATTACATAGGCTCAAAAACTGACATGTGACAGCAGCCAAAAGTTTCCTCCTAGCATCTACTACTAGTCAGTAAAGTGATATTTTCTCATGTTGCTTCTGATCTTTCCCCCCAATAACCTCAGATTATACCAGGAAACCTCTCCCAGGACTGGATCCAGCTTTTCCAGGCACCCAGGGTGGAGCGGCAAAGACTTCATAGGCAGCCGGCTGATAAGCAGATTGCTGAGCTAATGAAGTGATTCCCTTTGTATGTGCTGAATTCCATGAGCACTCATAGTATTGCTTATAGAAGTCCCATAATAAAAATATAAATCACTCCCCCTTTTTTCCTATTTTTTAAATAAAAATATAAACTAATATATATTTGCTATTGTCACATATTATACTATTATTATATCACATTCCTGATCTCGCACAAGCACAAAAAAAAAAGTGCTAAATGGCTGATTTTGGTCTTATCACATCTCAGAAAAAATGTAAATAAAACCCTCCTGATATTTGAAAAGTTGCTCTTTTTTTTTCCAATTTCAAATTTTTTTTTGCAGTTTTGTAGCATATTTTATTGAAAAATTAAACATGTCATTACAAAGTACGACTCATAGGTGTAAAAATTGAAAGCAATATGGTGTACTAAACACCGGTAGGAGAAAAGCAATCAGTTTAATCCATCATATAATAATTCATGCCATATAATATATATAATGACATATAATAGTGCTATATATATATAATGTCATATAACAGTGCTATATATATATATATATAATGTCATATAATAGTGCTATATATATATAATGTCATATAATAGTGCTATATATATATATAATGTCATATAATAGTGCTATATATATATATAATGTCATATAATAGTGCTATATATATATATATAATGTCATATAATAGTGCTATATATATATATATATATATATATATATATATATATAATGTCATATAATAGTGCTATGTATATATATATATATATATATATATAATGTCATATAATAGTGCTATATATATATAATGTCATATAATAGTGCTATATAAAATGTCATATAATAGTGCTATATATATAATGTCATATAATAGTGCTATATATAATGTCATATAATAGTGCTATATATATAATGTCATATAATAGTACTATATGTGTGTGTGTGTATATATATATATATATATATATATAATGTGATATATGACATTATATATACATATATATTATATCACATTATATATATATATATATATATATATATATATATATATATATACACATATAGCACTATTATATGACATTATATATATATATATATATAGCACTATTATATGACATTATATATACATATATATTATAATGGTGCACACTGTATACTGGATAGTATTCCACACATTGTATAATACAGTACTTGTATTTTATACTTATATATTATGTAGAGGGGTCTGGCACGTATCACCCTGCAGGTGGCGCTGCTGCCTGTATTTTACACTTAGTCCTGATGGGCATATTTCTGGGGGTGGGGCCTTAAAGCATTGGGCGTGGCTAAGGCGCAATACACGTGTTGTGGTTGGTGCGCTGTTACACTTTTGGGCGTGGTTTCAAGCACATTGTTGTACCCGGTGTCTCGTTGAAGGGGTTGTGACGTGTTTGTGGGCGGGGTTTTCTCCAGTCACTTGAGGCTCAGTCAACGACGCTCTCATGTGTTTCTCAGAGATGTAGTTTTCCCTCTAGTGTCGCTGTCAGCGGAAGTGACGTCACCTGTCACAACAAGCGGAGCGATGGAGGGTAAGATGGCGGCCCCCGTGCTCCATGTGCCGGGGAATGTGTGATGGATGGAGAGCCTGTCTGCAGTATGTGGGCTCCCTGTGCTGAGTGATGATGATGACGACAGTGGTGATTGTGATAATGGGTTGGAGGAGGATGGAAGTAATGGCTTTGGATGAGGAGAACGATGCAGAAGTTGGTTTCTTAGTCACAGGATTTTTCTTTTTCGTCTTTTAGCCGTATTTCTTACAGAAAATCTATAATAATCATATATGACCCATAAGTGAGGAGCCCTGAGAGGAGTGGAGGTAAAAAGGGACAGAAGTGCCCAGTGGTTGGCATAAAATGGGCATCAGCGGTAAAAGACAAAATTGGGGGGGGGGGGGAGACTTTGGACGACTGAAGCAACATTGATACCAGACGGAGAGGGGCGCCGTCCAGCCTGGCCCAAAGTTGTTCTGGATGTAAAAAATGGCACCAAACTGGGCAGATCAGTGGCCCAAATACATTAACCCTGTGAAAACACCAGTTATTTACCAAAATCAGGAAAAAAATACCCATATGCCAGTGTCTACACCCAGAACCACTTTGGGCCAGGCTAAACTCTTGTGTGTGATGCGGGGCCCCCCCTCACTGTGTAGTATCAGTGTGATGCGGGGTCCCCCTCTCTGTGTAGTATCAGTGTGATGCGGGGTCCCCCTCTCTCTGTAGTATCAGTGTGATGCAGGGTCCCCCCTCTCTGTGTAGTATCAGTGTGATGCGGGTTCCCCCCCTCTCTCTGTAGTATCAGTGTGATGCAGGGTCCCCCCTCTCTGTGTAGTATCAGTGTGATGCGGGGTCCCCCCTCTCTGTGTAGCATCAGTATGATGCGGGGTCCCCCCTCTCTGTGTAGCATCAGTGTGATGAGGGGTCCCCCTCTCTGTGTAGCATCAGTGTGATGCGGGGTCCCCCTCTCTGTGTAGTATCAGTGTGATGCGGGGTCCCCCTCTCTGTGTAGTATCAGTGTGATGCGGGGTCCCCCCTCTCTGTGTAGTATCAGTGTGATGCGGGGTCCCCCCTCTCTCTGTGTAGTATCAGTGTGATGCTGGGTCCCCCCTCTCTCTGTGTAGTATCAGTATGATGCGGGGTCCCCCCTCTCTGTATTATCAGTGTGATGCGGGGTCCCCCTCTCTGTGTAGCATCAGTGTGATGCGGGGTCCCCCTCTCTGTGTAGTATCAGTGTGATGCGGGGTCCCCCCTCTCTGTGTAGTATCAGTGTGATGCGGGGTCCCTGTGTAGCATCAGTGTGATGAGGGGTCCCCTCCTCTCTGTGTAGTATCAGTGTGATGCGGGGTCCCCCCTCTCTGTGTAGCATCAGTATGATGCGGGGTCCCCCCTCTCTGTGTAGCATCAGTGTGATGAGGGGTCCCCCTCTCTGTGTAGCATCAGTGTGATGCGGGGTCCCCCTCTCTGTGTAGTATCAGTGTGATGCGGGGTCCCCCTCTCTGTGTAGTATCAGTGTGATGCGGGGTCCCCCCTCTCTGTGTAGTATCAGTGTGATGCGGGGTCCCCCCTCTCTCTGTGTAGTATCAGTGTGATGCTGGGTCCCCCCTCTCTCTGTGTAGTATCAGTATGATGCGGGGTCCCCCCTCTCTGTATTATCAGTGTGATGCGGGGTCCCTCTCTCTGTGTAGTATCAGTGTGATGCTGGGCCTCTCTGTGTAGTATCAGTGTGATGCGGGGTCCCCCTCTCTGTGTAGTATCAGTGTGATGCTGGGCCTCTCTGTGTAGTATCAGTGTGATGCGGGGTCCCCCTCTCTGTGTAGTATCAGTGTGATGCGGGGTCCCTCTCTCTGTGTAGCATCAGTGTGATGAGGGGTCCCCCCTCTCTGTGTAGCATCAGTGTGATGCGGGGTCCCCTCTCTCTGTGTAGTATCAGTGTGATGCAGGGTCCCCCCTCTCTGTGTAGTATCAGTGTGATGCAGGGTCCCCCCTCTCTGTGTAGTATCAGTGTGATGCGGGGTCCCCCCTCTCTGTGTAGCATCAGTGTGATGAGGGGTCCCCTCCTCTCTGTGTAGTATCAGTGTGATGCGGGGTCCCCTCTCTCTGTGTAGTATCAGTATGATGCGGGGTCCCCCCTCTCTGTATTATCAGTGTGATGCGGGGTCCCTCTCTCTGTGTAGTATCAGTGTGATGCTGGGCCTCTCTGTGTAGTATCAGTGTGATGCGGGGTCCCCCTCTCTGTGTAGTATCAGTGTGATGCTGGGCCTCTCTGTGTAGTATCAGTGTGATGCGGGGTCCCCCTCTCTGTGTAGTATCAGTATGATGCGGGGTCCCCCCTCTCTGTATTATCAGTGTGATGCGGGGTCCCTCTCTCTGTGTAGTATCAGTGTGATGCTGGGCCTCTCTGTGTAGTATCAGTGTGATGCGGGGTCCCCCTCTCTGTGTAGTATCAGTGTGATGCTGGGCCTCTCTGTGTAGTATCAGTGTGATGCGGGGTCCCCCTCTCTGTGTAGTATCAGTGTGATGCGGGGTCCCTCTCTCTGTGTATTATCAGTGTGATGCGGGGTCCCCCCTCTCTGTGTAGTACCAGTGTGATGCGGGGTCCCCCCTCTCTGTATTATCAGTGTGACATCAGTCGCCCAAACGTAATTTTTCTTTTAAATCGCAGTTTTACAAATTTTAACTCCATTCCCCTCGGGGCTCCTCACTTACGGGTCAGTTATGATTATTGCAATTTTTTGTAAGACAAATGGATAAAAAAGGAAAAATCCTGTGAATAAGAAACCAATGTCAGCAGCGTGTGAGGAGATGGATGGTGGTGATTGTGACAGGGAGTAGGATAACAGTGGAAGAGGATGATAATAATGGTGGTGATGAGGAGGAGGATAGAGGTAATGATTATGATGGGGTGAGGAGATGGATGATGAGGATGGTGGTGGCAGTTGTTGGGGGAGTAGTTAGTGGGTGCACACCTATCATGTGACCGTGGTATTGATCAGCCTTATGTCCCACAGGTGGCGGCCGTCGTAGCTTCCGGTGCCCTTTGGACTTTAACCCTGTGGCGGACTGTGACGGGACGGTGACCTGTGAACCGGATACAGAGTTCTGGCTGATCAAGGCCCCGGCAGACTTTACCCCTGAGAGGTGAGGGGGCAGTGGATGTATGAGAGATGTGTCTGTGGGGTTTCCCCACCCATCATTCAGGGGTCATCAGAGATCTGTATGGGTGTATAGTGATGCTGGAGGGTTCTCAGCCTTTGGCCGCGCTGTCGATAACCCTACACACTGCTGTGATGCGCTACGAGCACTTACAGGTGACCCGGGCAGATCTAGGAGATCACACAGTCTATGTGGCTGTAACACCGAATAAGAGGGGCCACTAACTTCTGGCCGTGTAGTGTAGTTATGGTGCTGAATGGGTTGGCCAGCTTATACATAGAGCTGTATGATGGGAGTTGTGGTCCCATTCTGTGGTGTCCTGGGATCCCTAAGAATTAGTGGCACTCTAGGGTTATACAGAGGAGGACCGATGAATGGATTATCACCATGATGGCGGCTTCTAACAAACCAGGAGACTCCTCATCCGTCCGCAGTACTATGTGATCCTCACATCCTCTGGCAGCTTATCAGAGCCAAATCCTCGTCTGAGCCCAACCATTCTACACCCAGTATGATACTTCACTATTCTGTATCCTGCAGGTGGCGCTGTTGTGTTTACATCAGTAAAGTGACATACCTTGTGTATCTGTCAGAAATCAAGCAAGCAGAGAGATGTCTTAAAGGGGTACTCCAGCATATAGATTTGTGAATGACTTCTATTTAAAAATCTCCAGTCTTCCAGTACTTATCAGCTGTAGCAAATCCCCATAGAAACCTCTCCTGCTCTGGACAGTTCCTGCCATGGACAGAGGTGGCAGCAGAGAGCACTGTGTCAGACTGAAAAGAATACACCACTTCTTCAGGACATACAGCAGCTGATAAGTATGGGAAGACTGGAGATTCTTAAATAGAAGTAATTTACAAATCTATATAACTTTCTATAACCAGTTGATTTAAAAGAAAAACTTTTTTGCTGGAGTACCTCTTTAATGTATACTGCAGAGTACCCATAGAGATGTATAGACCGGACATAGTCTGTATGATGTTTCCTAGTACGGACGCTCTGCCGGTGTGCTGGGTTTCCTTTCATATTTCTGTTGTCGGTGAGACAGTCTGCTCCAGGTCTGTTCAGAAGAGGAGGAGGAGCGGTGAACTGCTGTATTTGTGGGACAGAATTGCATTGGTTCTATCCATCTTTATGGGTTCAGTATATATTGAGGATGGTTATTTATACACACGTATGGCTTTTTGCTGATGTGGACGTAACCCTATACTAATCATTAGACTTGTTACCTCTTATGTCCTACAAGTGGCGCTGCAGCATCTAAGGCTGTGGAGCCACACCGCATTTTTGGTCATGTGATGTGATCACACAGTGACATCACACCTAAAGATTGTGTGGTCACATTGCAACAAGCGACATAACACATATGTGAGACCGCGATCTGCATTTATTATACTCATCATTACACTGTTACCTCCTGTGTCCTGCAGGTGGCGCTGATGCATCTATTATACTGAGCATTACACTGTGTTACCTCCTGTGTCCTGCAGATGGCGATGATGCATCTATTACACTGTGTTACTTCCTGTGTCCTGCAGGTGGCGCTGATGCATCTATTATACTGAGCATTACACTGTGTTACCTCCTGTGTCCTGCAGATGGTGCTGATGCATCTATTACACTGTGTTACCTCCTGTGTCCTGCAGATGGTGCTGATGCATCTATTACACTGTGTTACCTCCTGTGTCCTGCAGATGGTGCTGATGCATCTATTACACTGTGTTACCTCCTTTGTCCTGCAGGTGGCGCTGATGCATCTATTATACTGAGCATTACACTGTGTTACCTCCTGTGTCCTGCAGGTGGCGCTGATGCATCTATTATACTGAGCATTACACTGTGTTACCTCCTGTGTCCTGCAGGTGGCGCTGATGCATTTATTATACTGCGCGTTATGCCAGTGTTCAGCAACCTGTGGCTCTGTAGCTGCTGGAAACCTACTGCTCCCATAATGCCCCAATAGTCTTTCTAGTTTTGCAGCAGCCATGGTTTGAGGACACTAAATTACACCATGATACCTGCAAAGGAAATTTAAAATGAATGTACCATATGATATGTACAGTACAACCTTATCAGTACTGCAGAGCTGATTCTGCCTGTCTGGTCCTTTTTTTTCCTTTCATCTACAGCCCGGTTCCCAATGTTTTTTGCTGTTTTACACTTAGGATAATGCACTGGAGCCCCCAGCGCATATAGGGATGTCCGCCTCCTGGTGACAAGTCTTCTGTGTTTCCCCCAGCCGTTGCTGGACGGATGCTGGGGCCAGGGGAACATAGAAGGTGCAAAGAATAAAATAAGGACTAGACAGGCAGAATCAGCTCTGCAGCACTGATAAGATCATATAGAAAATGTAACATATGTATTCATGTGGTACATTCTCTTTTAAAGGGGTTTTCCAGGCAGAACATACTGAGCGGCAGGGCACCTGGCAACCCCACCAGTCAACTGTTAAAAGGGTACACCAGTGAAAGCCTTTTTCTTTCATGTCATCTGGTTTCAGAAAGTTATACAAATTTGTAATTTACTTCTATTTAAAAATTTTCAGTCTTCCAGTACTTATCAGCTGCTGTATGTCCTGCAGGAAGTGGTGTATTCTCTCCAGTCTGACACAGTGCTCTCTGCTGCCACCTCTGTCCATGTCAGGAACTGTCCAGAGCAGCAGCAAATCCCCATAGAAAACCTCTCCTACTCTGGGCAGTTCCTGACATGGACAGAGGTGGCAGTAGGGAGCACTGTGTCAGAGTGGAAAGAATACACCACTTCCTGTAGGACATACAGCAGCTGATAAGTATGGGAAGACTTGAGATTTTTAAATAGAAGTAAATTACAAATATATATAACTTTCTAAAACCAGTTGATTTTAAAGAAAAAGATTTTTGCTGGAGTACCCCTTTAAGCATCTGTTACACCAATCTTTACACTGTTACCTCCTGTGTCCTGCAGGTGGCGCTGATGCATCTATTATACCGCTCATTACACTGTTATCTCCTGTGTCCTGCGGGTAGCGCTGGTATCTGAGTTTTTGCAGACATGTTGCAGGGGGGTGCATGCAGTACTGGTGTTGGGGTGTGGATACTTTTGGGTGTGACACTGTCATCTCTTCCTGTCTTCAGCTTTGACTCTCACCGTTTCCCGTTATCGGGCTACAAGATGCAGAAGATCAAGGTTGACGGCGTTAAGAAGTATTACCACATGGTGTCCTCACCCGGTGCAGCACTCCCCATGCAGGCCTTTCTGCGGCCGTCAGAGGACTCTGCGGACAAGCTCGTGGCGGCCGCTCCTCTACAGGGTGTCATCACTCTGGCCGAAGCTCACGGAGACCACACGGCTCTTCATAGTATTCCCGACCGGCCGCCATTAGCCATCCCTCCGGGACTGAAGCAGCGCTTTCGTCCATTTGGCGCCATCGCCTCCGGGGTTATCGACTCGAATAGAAAAGACACGCAATTATCGGGAAGCAGCAAGAAAAAGAAGAAAGCGAAGAAACGTCGGCACGAGGAGGCTCTGGACGCCTAAACCTGGCCTCTGGCATTGGGCCTGGCCTGCACTACCCAAACTGGCCACTAGGACTAGTTGTTCAGCTATTATAGGTCACATGGAGGCAAAGAACCAATCAAACAATTGTCAGAAATTCATGTCATGATGAGACAAAGCAGATACAGATTGTAGCCAACACTTCATCATTTCCTGCACAGGGGGGCGACGGTGAGTGACAGGCATCCATAAAATAAAGTTTATACGCTATAAAAATCTAAATGTACAAATAAAGGGGCACAGCCCCATGAGGTAGGCGGGGAATGGCGGTCATGCCGCGCCCCCGGTATCATTGTCAGGTGGCACTGCCTCTGATGTCATAGATTTCTCGGGTGATGTCACATTCTGTTCTGACTTTGTCTCTGGCTTCTCTTCTGCGGAGTTGTCGTCTGAGGTGTTGGAGTTGGACGCCTCATCCGTGTCCATTGCTTCGTCCGTTCTGTCTAAGCAGGTTGCAGGTGGAACTTTCCGGTAGCCTCCGCTTCTTTCCATCGCCCTCCGAAGCCGCTCCCATCCACCTTCCTCACCTTCCAGCGCCCTCTCGTAGAGTCTAGTGTGAACCTTCAGCTCCCGAATAGAGCGCTGAGTCTCTCGTGTCCGACGCAACAAGGCCAGAGAGCGTAAGGATACGTCGAGAAGCTGTGGTGCTGTCTGCTTGCACGTTTTGGAGGTGGGAGGAAGGGGGTCAGTGTCTTTGGGACAGTCGGGTTTGGGGCTTAGAGGGGTTACACGTGGCGCAATCTTGGGGTAAGAACGCAGGATGGGAAGGTAGGCGGAAGGGGCGGGTCTTTTACGATGGCGCCGGAGAGGAGGTTGGACGAGGAGAACGTGAGGCTGAATGGAGGAAACATGGAGAAAAGTTAGCCAATAGTTCACCACAAGGGCGGCAGTATAGAGACATTTACATGATAAAACAACATCCTGCAGTGACTGTCATCTCTGGAACTGAAGATACAAGTGGAATTAAGGATTAAGACTCTGTAAATATTGGGGGTAGCACCTCACGATCCCCTCCGACATAATAGCGCCATGTGATGTGTATTATTGGGTCTACAGAGTTGAAGGGAAGGCTGGACCGCCAGAGTAGGATCAAGTCGTAGTACCAGACATGGCCATGAATGGGAGGGGGGGCACTGGTTCTGGGCATAGTCTTCCCTCTAATCCTGGAGACCCTCATAAATATTGTAACCGTTTAATAAACAAGTTATTTCTCAGATGTTGTTTTTTGCCTTTTTATCCTTTTTTATTTATTTTTTTTTTGCTTCCATTGAATAAAACGTTTTTCTCCTTTGCTTCCTCACCTGTTTGAGGACGACATTCTGCAGGATGTAGATAGGGGTGTATGCAGTCTGTGTCTGAGGGGTGTCGCTGGTGGTGGTGGTCTCACTGCTGGTTGTTGATGGCGTCTCCTCCGAGCTGAAGCTTTCCGAGCTGCTGTCTGTAAGGAGAACATGGGTTATTAGGTTCCCTCTATACACCATATAAATGGTCTGCCGCAATCACCCTGAAGATCTAATGGTCATATACTTCCAATAACTGTTGTTTCTCCCGACTTCCCCGTGTATGTGAACATTCAGTGTGACTGGTAATACAAATTCAGCACACTCATCCCTTCTCGCCACTGACGTGTCGGAGAGTCGGGAGGCAACTATGCACCTTCAAAAGTTGTCCACACCCGGCTCAAGTATAAGGTGTATGGGCATCTTTGTGTGGCAGCCCCAGTGTAGGAAGGGTCACTGGACATTACACTGAGAACCCTCATATTGACCCTTCATTAGAGTACACCAGCGGGAGTCATTACATAACCAGAACAATGACTACTTAATCTGGAACCAAGACAGACAACGTTGGGACCTGCAAGCAATGGTCAAGAGGAGTCACCAGTACTATCAACATTAATGGGCCCAGTCTGTGACCTCTTGGCTATTAACCCCCCACCCCCCTGCTTAGTTTATGAAGGTTGATCTGCAGTGTAGGCCCGGGAGACCTCTGTGACCCGATAAATCATACGGTGCTCCGGGAGAATTCCATAGGGTGCACGTACCCTCACACTACATTCTTCTACATCAAGCTTTTTTTCTTAGGGCGATTGTCTTGCTGTATACCCCACGTTCTCTGGAGATTCAGATCATAAAGACATTTGCCTTTGCAATTTGTTGGTATATCTTATATGGTGATAGATACTTAGTATTTTAGGAGTGATACCTTTATTGGCCAACAAAAAAAAGTTAAGGCCCTATTACACAAGACGATTATCGGCCGTATTCGGACGATATCAGACGTGTATAATAGACGGCAACGATCAGCTGATATGAACGATGTCGTCTGATCGCTGCAGCCGTTCGTCTTTGAACATGTTGAAAGTCAAAAGACTAATATAGCAGCGATCCGCTGCCGTCGCTCTGGGCTGCCAAGACGATCTAGCAATCACCTGGGGGGCTGCCCGGACGATCTAGCGGCCCCACCCTGGACTCACCTGCTTGCTGCCGACGTGTGTAATAGCGGCGGCAGAGATTGTGAGCCCTCGCGGGCAGGGTCCTCTACCCCCATGTACCAGTCTGTCTTTTGCCTTCATGTAATGTTTTCTGATCTTGTATTGTTCCTGCCTGTTGCCTATCTATTGTATAGCGCTCTGGAACTAAGGGCGCTTTATAAATAAATAATAATAATAACAAGGAGCAAGCGAGCGATGACAGCGCTTGTTTGCTCCTCTCCCCATGTAATAGGGGCTTTAGACTTATGAGCTTTTGGGATTCAAAAGATCCCAGATCTTTGTCAGACACGTTTCCAAATGAACGTCTTAGGGCCCTATTACACCAACAGATTATCTGACAGATTTTTTCAGCCAAAGCCAGGAGTAGATTTGAAAAGAGGTGAAATCTCAGTCGTTCCTTTATGACCTGTTTTTGTCTTCTTTGTAAAATTCTTAGTGTCACTGTCGTGTTTTTTTTTTTTTTTTTTTTTTTGCAGAGATCAATAGTCCAGGTGATTTTAAGAAACTTTGTAAGTGGTTTTATTAGCCAAATATGCAATTATCTGCATCCAAAAAGACTTTACCCAGCCCCCCTCCCCTCTCTCATTCACTGCTCATTATCAGGAAATCTCGAACCTTTTATATCAGTCGTGCCCTGTCTGTTCTATGGAGACTACTATACTCCTTGCTCTTGCTCTTGATCATTGTTGATCGTCCGTTCTTGGGGGTTAATAATGGTCTTGAATCTCCTCCATCTGTACACAACCTGTCCAGCTGTGGATTGGGGGCGTCTGGAGATGGCTTTATAACCTTTTCCAGCCTGATGATGATAAATATCTCATCTCCTGAGTTGGGGCCAGCTTTTCTAGGCACCCGGAGTATGTGGTAGCAGGTTTCAAGAGCAGCAGGCTAGCAAGCCGATGAGTGAGCTTAAAGGGGTAGTTCACCAAATGTTTTCTTTTGAATCAGCTGGTGCGAGAAAGTGCCAGAGATTTGTAATTTACTTCTATTATTATGCTGCTGCTGCTCTGGACAGTTCCTGACATGGACAGAGGTGGCAGCAGAGAGCACTGTGTCAGACTGGAGAGAATACACCACTTCCTGCAGGACATACAGCAGTTGATAGGTACTGGAAGAATGGAAGTTTGTAAAAAAGAAGTAAATTACAAATCTATATAACTTTCTGAAACCAGGTGACATGAAAGAAAAAGACTTTCACTGGTGTACCCTTTTAACAGTTGACTGGTGGGGTTGCAGCTGCTGCTAAGTATTGGGAGACTGGAGATTTTTTAATAGAAGAAAATAACAATTCTCTGGCACTTTCTGCCACCATTTTTTTTTGCTGAACTACCCCATTAATTGAGGGTTGTAGTATAAGATGTGTAGTTTCGGATACATGTAGACTGACAGCGGGGATATCAGTGCAGTGTGTGGCAGATATAGTGGGCACCTACCGGAGTAGCCGGAGTCCTTTTCTGTCTCGCTCTGTGCCTTCTCTTTGGTTGTTGCCGGCGGCTGTTTGGCCTCCACATTTTTGTCGTCTTCCCGGTTGGAAGGTCCGGTCTCTGTTGGGGGGGACTTCATGGTGGGAAGCTGAGAAGAACCTGAAACTAAAGCACAAGAAAAGTTACATTCAGGCTGTGGGAATATGGGGGGGCAGCTATTATATACCCTATTACCCTGACCCTGTCCAGAACCTTCATCTATTATATACAGTGCTCTTGTGTATAGTACATAGTGATCCTGTGTATAGTATATAGCGGCAGTGCTCCTGTGTATAGTATATAGCAGCAGTGCTCCTGTGTATAGTATATAGAGGCAGTGCTCTTGTATATGATATAGTATATAGCAGCAGTGCTTCTGTGTATAGTATATAGCAGCAGTGCTCTTGTATATAGTATATAGCAGCAGTGCTCTTGTATATAGTATATAGCAGCATTGCTTCTGTGTATAGTGAAGTATATAGCAGCAGTGCTCATGTATATAGTATATAGCAGCAGTGATCTTGTATATAGTATAGTATATAGCAGCAGTGATCTTGTATATAGTATATAGCAGCAGTGCTCTTGTATATAGTATATAGCAGCAGTGCTCTTGTACATAGTATATAGCAGCAGTGCTCTTGTATATGATATAGTATATAGCAGCAGTGCTCCTGTGTATAGTATATAGTGGCAGTGCTCTTGTATATGGTATAGTATATAGTGGCAGTGCTCCTGTGTATAGTGCAGTATATAGCCTGAGTATAGGATGTATAGTTACCAGCTGCGGCAGTCTCTGAGTGTCCGCTCGCTCTGGCAGGTAGTGCTGAGTACAGTGCGGAGGTTCCGCCCCTGGTTGTACAGTACACAGAGTACAGTTTTCCCTACGGATATTATGACTAACCCTCTGTACTGTACTCTCTGTGCCAGCTCCTCCTGTACTCCGCACACGTGGAGAACAGCGTGTGTACAACCGAGACACCAGCCCTGTTCTCCCTACCCACAACCGACTGCAGGCATGTAGCACTCTCCCCACCTGTCTGTCTCTTATCTCCGTGTGTTCAGGACAGTCTGTCTCTTCACCTGTGTGTCACAACATATGTGTGTGTGTATATGTCTCTGCGTGTCTGTTCTGCCGTCAGGTCCCCACCCCTCAGGTATCTGCCTCAGGGTAGAAGCCCCTACTTTTCAGCATTATAGATTAGCAGGTTCTACCTTCTTATTACTGAAAAAGCTGAAGTCCTAAAAAAAGAAAAAAAAATCTATGAAACCAAAAGTAGGTTTGGAGGAACGGCGGAATCCCTTTGTGCATAGAATAGAGGAAATGCGTTCGGTCGCAAGCTGCGGAATCCGCAATGGGTTTTTTGTCGGGATTCCATAGTGTGCACATAGCCTTAGATGGGACAATCCAGTGTTCGGAGCAACTTACGGCCCTTTTACACTGGACGATTATTGTGCAAAAAAGTTAAAGTTTAAACGATAATCGTTTTGTGTAAATGCAGGCAACGATCAAATGACCAATGAGAAATTGTTCATGCGTCATTGATCGTCGATTTTGTGCTGACATCCAAATCATCATTAGTCGTTGACTAATCGTTCAGTGTAATTCCACATTGTTGGGAGCAGATGGAGGCAACGATTGTAGTAACAATGGTAACTGACGACTATCGTTCTAGGTAATATGATGAGCGATTTCAAGCAGCTCTCGTTTATCGTTAAAAATAACTTTGTCTAATAGGATCCTTACAGCGATGCCTGGTTATCGGGGCAAGACGAGCAAGGGCCGGGATCTCGCTGCAAACATTGTGAGGATTTCTCAAGTAGCGGTGTAGCGAGTATTTGGGGAAGAACATCCAGCGAAAGGGGATCCTGTGGATGTAAAGAACCCCCAACACTGATAGGAGGATGTCTGAAATCGTTAGGAGGAGCACAGTCAAGGAAATAGCAAATGATAAGCTCCAAAGCCATCAAGAGGTATGGGGGGCTCCCAACTCTTCACTGACAAATATGCTCCAAAGCCATCAAGGGGTATGGGGGGCTCCCGAAACTTTACCGACTGGTCAGGCGAGCTGAATTGTTGCCATTTAACTATATTGTTCTGGGAGTCATAAGTTTCCACCAGAACTGTCTGGCTGTGGTTTTACCCTGCTCAGAGGGAAGATAAACATTCGACTGTGAGTTAGGGCCGATTCCACAGGACGATAATCGTTAACGGTAAACGATCCAAACGACCGCTATTGCGAAAGACCTGAAATCGTTCACCCATTTACATGGAAAGATAATCGGTACTTATAATCGTTCTTGCGGTCGACTTGTCATCGCTATTGCGTTCGTCACTACTGCGAACGACCGAACGACGTCTTATTCAATGCGAACGATGGGTCCAGGTCTTATTAAACGATCAAAGATTTCTCGTTGGGTCATTAGTCGTTAACTGCTATTCAACCGAACGGTTATTGTTTAGATTCAATTGATTTAACGATAATCATCCCATGGAATAGGGCCCTTACTGAAAGTGTATGCCCAGCGTAAGAGAAACGAACAAGACTCCAGTCAGCAAGAGAGGGCAAAAATTAGACCGATGACCAGTGAGGAAACATTGCCAGATCTACAGATGTTGTTGGGAGGGTCAGAGTTCAGCATGAATCATCCATTCATTCACCCTACTGTGAGGTGTGAATAGGTCAGGCTCGTGAAGGCGTGTAAGGGGGTCTTGGTGCACAGTGGCTCCTCTAATACTTATACATAGACATTTGTACACTTGTCTAAGCATTGTGGGGACTAAGTTCATCCCTTAATGGCAGGTGTTTTCCCTATTGTAGAAGGAGACTGTCAGCAGGACAACGCACCATCCATGAGGGCCGTATAGTCATAGATTGGCTCCATGAACAGGACTGTGAGTTTCTTTCCTGAGCCCTTATAACATTCCAGTTTCTCTCTCTCTCTCTCTCATATGTCGTCGGTGAAAGGAGGGTTCCTCTGTGTGTGACACCAGTTGTCAAACATGGAGGAGAATGTTTGTGAGAGAAGGTATGAGACATATGTATAGTAAGAGATAGGGAGAAGGTATGAGACATATGTATAGTAAGAGATAGGGAGAAGGTATGAGACATATGTATAGTAAGAGATAGGGAGAAGGTATGGCAGCTCGAATTGTTCAAAAGCTTTAGAACACCTAATTTTTTCCAGATTTTATTGATATCCACACAGTTTAGGGGGGTATCTGGTGTAAATGAGTAAGTAATGATGCTTCCAGGGGAGCAGGGACACAACAGCGCTGTATACTTACCCGCCCTGCTCCGATGCAACTCCCGGTTCCTAGGCCACCTGGTGCCGGCCGTGTCTGTCCTCTTCTTTGGAACTTCCTTTTTGCAGACAGAAAGTGACCCTATTACCATAGACCTATAGTGCTATGCTGAGCAATCATTTCCTGTCCGCACACCACGTCTGCTGAAGTTCCAAAGAAGAGGACAGCGGCAGACACCAGGTGGCCTGGGAATTGGCAGTTGTATCGGGGAAGGATGGGTAAGTATACAGCTGTAATGTCCTCCACAGCCCCTGCTATAGTCTTTCCCTGGCTTTGGCTTTGAAGATCTGTCAGATAAATCTCTTTGTGTAAATGCACCATAAAGCTTTTGAACAATGTGAACTGTCATACCTTCTCCCTATGTCTCTTACTATACATATGCCTCATACCTTCTCTCTCTCTCTCTCTCTTTCTCTCTCTCTCTCTCTCTCTCTATAGATAGATAGATAGATAGATAGATGTATATCTCTCATACCTTCTTTCTTTCTCAATAGATAGATGGCTCTCATACCTTCTCTCTCGGTCTCCACCAATGTAGTTTGCATACCTCTATCTTTTATATATACCTGAGGAGCTCTTATACTCTCTCTGTATATACACATGTACAGTTTTCATACCTTCTCTCTATATACACAGTTCTCATAACTTCTCACTCCATAGTTTATAGTAATAATTGTATAGCACCAACCGATTCTGCAGTATATACATATGGAAAGCTCTCATACCTTCTCTCTCTATGCACAGTTTTCATACTTCTTTTCCTATATATACTCTTTCTAGCTATATACACATGTAGAGCTTTTATACCTTTACGCTTGGTATAATATATATACAGTATAGTGCATATATATATATATATATATATATATATATATATATATATATATTACCTTGCATACTTTCTTGCCTGCTCTCTATATATGTAAAGTTCTCACACCTCTCTCTCTCACTTACTATCTATCTAATGTACAGTTCTCATACCTCTCTATAGTTGTCTATGTAATGTATACATGCACACTTGTCACCCCTTCTCCCCGTCTCTATGTATATACATATGTAGAGCTCTCATACCTGCTGCTCGCGTCGTGCTGTCGCTGTGGTTCTGCTTTCATGTGTTCTTCTCACTCTTCTGTGTTGTGGTTCCTCCTCTGTGCCAGCCCTGTTCTCCTCCTCCTCCTCCTCCTCTTCTTCCTCGCCCTTCCCTCACTGTATTGGATGATGATATTACAATTATTTCTGTCATTTCTTACATTCTCTGACTGTACATCACCTTACATAATAGATGTGACCACATGGTCAGCATTAGGTGGACTGGACACCGTACCCATGTGACTCGCCTGGAATTACACTGTAGGAGTGACCCCGGGGATGAGGGATATGGGCACTGCCCAGTGCTTGTGTCATCTATCTATCTATCATCTATCTAACTATCTCCTATCTATCTAACTGAGAAAGACCCCAATGGGGTTGAAAAGTCGCAGTTGTCCCTGAGTGGATAAACACATTTGCTTTTTGAAACTATCCAGTACTGCGGTGATTTCGTTAGACTATCTCCTATCTATATATATTCATCTCACGTCTATCTATCTATATGCATCCATATAATTTATCTATGCATTTTTATATCTATCATGTATCTTATAGCTATTCTTTCATCTATCTATACATACATCAATCCATAGTATATCTATGAAAACCTCTCAGTATATATCCTATCTCTCTAGTATCTGCATTCATCCACCCCTCTCAGGATAGTCATCCGCCAGCCCCTCCTTGCATCGTGTCTGTGTGTGTGATGCTGACGTACAGTAACACTCGCTCGGCCATGTGCTGGGGATTAACCACTGACTGGAGGGGTAGGATTTGCAGTCACGGAGGGGCGGCGGGGGGTGAGCAGGAGGCTGGTGTATAGACTGCAGTGAGTGATTGTCATCAGGGTGTTGGGGGCTCCTGAGAAGGCTGGGCCGTATGGATTACCCAGGGCCTATAAGCAGCAGGGGGTGTATAAACGATGAACACTCAGGGTATAGTAGGACGTGCAGCCATCGAGGATTTACTGTACGGCTCCTCCTCCTCCTCTTCTTCCTGCTCCCAGATGTTCTGCCTGTAAATAGCAATAAACACTCTTACATAATGTTTGGATTGTACAGTAGGAGCGAGCGGTGGCCACAAGGTACACAATGCTCCAGTCGACAGCGCCGCCCCCATATGTCCCGGGACGGGAGCCAACAGGAACACGAGGGAACTGACAGTAACAGGAGCGGGGCCAAAAGTACAACGTGTCTGCAGGGAAGCAAACCGGGTTCCCCGAGAACCAAATATTTTAATTAAAAAAACCTGTAGTGCACTTGGCCCTAGTGCCTGAGGGGCCACGTTGTTTGCCGCTTAAGAGGACAGCGGTGGTCACCAAGCTGTTGTATGTGAGACTGCGTCTAGCATGGGCTGTGCCGGCATGATAGGAGCTACAGGTTGAAGACCAGCGGATGTACAGGAACAGAACGTGTCGCCATAGGGGCAGTGGTGGTGGGGGGTCAGTACTGTCTTAATGGCTTCCTGTATAATTGGCCCCAGTTAATAACTGTGGAGAGGAAATGTGATAAAACTAAGATACGAGCTGAGATCGAGGGAGATTTATGGCGCTGTCTTATAGCAACCAATCACAGACCAGCTTTCATTTCTCACACTGCTCTGCTAAAATGAGAGCTGAGCTGTGATTGGTTGCTATGGGCAACACAGAATCTTACTATAAGACGGTGTGATATATCAACCATTGCTTCAGAGCTAGGGTAAGGCCGAGACAAGAACAGTTTTGGGGGAGATTTTATGGCGCTGTCTTTAGTGAGATTCTCTATGTTGCTCATAGAACCAATCACAGCTCCGCTTTCATTCCTCACATTGCTCTGGTAAAACCTCCTTCAAAGCAAATGTACCATCACGTACATCTCTGCGCGCTTTTTTACCTTGAAGTGACACTGTCTCCCCCTTTCTGGATGAGAATTTCTCTACACAGCTGTAAAGCCTAAATTCTGCCGTTTTCATACCTTACTTTTATAATTTTATTTCTTGGTCCAATGAAAAATGTTTTTTATCCTTGGTGGATTGTGCTACATGGGCGGGGCTTTACTTGGCTCCACCCAAATCAGCAATATAGGTCTGCCCCCTGTGACATCATCGCCTTCTAGGCCCTGACCCCTCAACGGCCATAAGAATGGGCTGGCCTAGAAGCCTAGGGCCCACCCCCTCTAGGTCGGCCCATTTCAATGGCCACCGTGGGGGTGGGGCCTAGACATGGAGGGATGGGGCCTATGGGTTGATGTGGGTGGAGCCAAGTAGTGCAGCGCCTGTAAAGTCACGCCCAGGTGGCACACTCCACCAACGATAAAAAGCATTTTTCACTGACTGGATACTTACCATCCCTCCGGTGACGATCACCAATTAAATCTCCCGCCGGCCGCATCCCCGTCATTTCCGGCTGCCGTCCTCAGATCTCCATCACTTCTGGGTTGCGGAGCAGTGAATGTGAGAGAAAAGGCTGCTGGTGTGCATGCGCAGCGGCAGCCTTTACATCGGCTGGAGCGCATCACATGACTTCCAGCTTGCTCAGCCAGTCAGGGCTAAGCAAACTGGAAGCCATACGATGCGCTCCAGCCAATGAAAAGACTGCCGGTTATACAACTTTGTGTGTTAAATAAGCTTAAAAAGTAAATTTGTAGTTCCTATGAGAGAGGGTCAAGCCACAGAAGGCGAAGCTTTTACATCTTCCAGGCTCTGAGCTTAGTCCACTTTAGCTCAAGACCAAAGTAACTGTGAAAAGGTCTAGCAAAGCAAAGGAGTCTTTGCCTCTTCAGTCTTTGTCTCTGAACCTGAACCAGTACCAGTTAAGCTGCTACAGACTAGTCACTGCCTTGTTACCAGTCCATGCTGTGAGGGTAAAGTTCATGTTTTCCACTCTAGGAAGGAGAATCGTTATTGTCAAGGGCTGGATAATTGCTGAACAAAGGGCCCCCTGGCATTATACAAATCTCATTCGAGGCCTATGATATAGTCAGAGATTACTGTCCCCTAAAGTATAGTGTAAAAGACTACAGTAAAAAGTACAAGCATTGCACCATAGTAAAGCCAATGTGTGGAGATCCCCAGAGGCAGAGTACTGTATTAGCTAAAGTAGACTTTAAAGTGTACCTCTACCTTTAGTAACTACACTCAGCAGACCAGAAACCTTTGTCTTTAGTAAACATATTTAAAAAGCAGTTTTCTCACTCCCCACCATATCATCTTTGTCGTCTAGCACATAACAGAGCTCGACGCATCAACAGATGGCCCTGGCACCAATCTAACCAAACAACAGAGGCAAGTGCCCGAGGGCTGCAGAGCGGTGCTGGAAAAAAAAAACATTCTAAAGAAGACCTCCAGACATACAAGCAAGCGCTCCTTCATTTCTTCTGGAACAACAGAACTTTTGTCCCATTTCTGATCCAACTCATTTTTCAACCACCTGCAACTTGGCTTTCCCGCACCATTCCATGGAAACTTCCCTGACCAAAGTGACCAACGATTTGTTAATCACCGGAGCCTCACACCAATACTCTGTGCTCCTCCACCTTGACCTCTCCTCTGCCTTTGCTGCGGTTGACAATTCCCTCCTCCTACAAACTCCTTGATCCCTTGGCATCACAGGCTTGGCCCTTTCCTGGATATCATTGTATATTTAATGTCTCCCACTCACACACCTTCTCCTTACTTCACCCCCTCAATGTTGGCCTTCCCCAAGGCCCTGTCCAAGGGTTTCTGCCCTTTTCTATCTATACCTCTTGGCCTGGGGCAGATCATAGAATCTCATGTCTCCACTTTTATGTGGATGACATCACATCCATTCTGCAATCCAGGATCCCAGAGTCTCCGCAGCTGTACAGAATCTATCTCCTTCTCACTTTCTAAAACTCAACATGGACACAACAGAATTCATAATTTGAGATGATCACATCTTGAGCATTCTCGTGTCCGATTGTTCAGCATCTGGATATAGGTGGCTGAAGAAGTTGGATGCAGCCTAGGGAGTCCAGGAAAACATGGAGACAGCCTATGGCTCCCTTTCCTCTCTGCCAATCCCTTACTGGGTCCCCATTGCCCAACTAATTCAGTGTAAGTTGTTAATCATGACATACAAGGCCTTCCACAACCTGTCCCTTCTATACATCTCTGACATGACATCCTCATACCGCCCCTCTCGCAATCTCCGATGCTCAAAAGAGCTCTGTCTATGCTCTCCCCTTGTCTACACCTCACATAACTGGAACTCACTACCCCAGCACATCCGGCTCTCCCCTATCTCCCATCTCTTCAGCATAGACTACAACATACAGTAACCCTGCTGCCCAGTCTGTCTTATTCGGTTTATTCAGTTTTCTTGACTATATGTTACATTCTGTATGTTAACCCCTTATTGTATGTCTCTGAATCCCTAATTATTGGCACCAACATTCTTTGCGAAACGAGCGTGCAGAACGGTTTTTGAATCAAAATTGGATAAAATGTTGGTGTGTTACAGAGACATCAGAAGAAGATGCCGGGAGAAGTCAGCACTCAACGCGTTCTTTTTTGACTCTAGTGATGGCCAGGATGGCCGCATAATGTAAGCCTATGGAGCCGTCTTGCTCACACAGACACAGAGTTACCCATGGCAATGTGGTCCTTTCCCTGCTGGTTCTCCGGATTGGTCGCAGTCTGAACACTCAGACCCTGACTGATCAAAACTTAACGTGTCTCTATGACATTATCTATACAATCCAATAGAGCACATCCAAGACTTGTTTGGTGGCTGCAGGAACGCTGAAACGTTGCATTTGGAAGCACTGATGGAATAAACCACTTTTCCATTTCACCAACAATCGTGATTTTGGATGGTTGGCGTAACCGTGTGCATCCGCTATACTCTATACCAGCTACTTGTGGACATTGCTATACGGTGTTACTGGACTTTCTATATGATGTCTCTGTGACAGGTACGCTTAAAATCAGACAAATATTTTGTGCTGTGATCTGTCGCTTTTATTGGCACCATTTTTGTATAGATAGGATTTATTTATTTTTTTTCCCCCCCCCTGCAATTCTGCAGTTTATTTTTTCCCGTTTGCCATGCATTTAGATAATTGAAATAGCTTGCCGTTTGGATGTTTCCGCATGCAGTAATACAGAAAAAAATTGTCTTTTTTTCCTCTTTACTTTTTTTTTTAAATTGGGAAAGTTGGGGTATCTAGATTTCTAGGAGTACAGTGAGAGATGATACAGTGCATGGATAACACAGACAGAACAGTGACTGGTCTCCCACCCAGCAAGGCAGCATCTCTGATATGATCCTGGGAGCGGGGGAACTGTATGGATATGCGCCGTGCTGTAATAACAGTATCTAATCGCGGACATGGAGAGAGAAAGGAGCTGCTGTACCTCACACCTATGGCTGACACTAATGCCTCTCGGCTAACACCAGGATGCTGGTATATAATTTGATCAAACCATATTGCCTCATGTACCATGTGCTGGTCCCCTGGCCCACATGAGTCCCTACACTTAATCAGCACTGTGTCGGTCAGCGACTGCTATTCCCGCAAAGCGAGCACAAGCAGGGAAGGGAGGCCACAGAATGGCCCTGCAACCCCACTGTTAGCGGGGTTAGCGGTCGCTGACCGATACAGTGCTGATTTAGTGTAGGGATTCATGTGGGCCAGGGGACGCACGTGGTACCTGAGGCAATATGGTTTGATCAAATTATATACCAACATCCTGCCATTTGTTTTTAAATGTGGCCGAGTGGCATTAGTGTCAGCCATAGGTGTGAGGTGCAGCAGCTCCTTTCTCTCTTTCATTTTTAACTTTTCTCCCTTTTCTGAGTGGCTAGCACTCCTCCTGGTAAGACCCATGTGACCCCAATTAGCATGAAGCACCTGTGCACACATGGTAAGTACCTCCTATTCTTCCCATTCAACCTGCAGAAGCAATGGTGAGTAGTAAGACCTTGTTCACTCTTGTGTTGCTTGGTGGCCGCTTTCTCCGCCGGCGGCGCCTGCTAGGTTTGGGGGGGGCCCTTGGGGTTTGGTCCTGTGACAGTGGGGTTGCAGGGCTATTCTGTGGCATCCCTTCCCTGCTTGCGCTTGCTTTGCAGTGTTGGTGGTCGCTGACCGACACAGTGCTGATTAAGTGTAGGGACTCATGTGAGCCAGAGGACCTGCACGTGGTACATGAGGCAACATGGTTTGATCAAATTATATACCAACATCCTGGAGTTGGTTTTTAAATGTAGTCGAGAGGCATTAGTGTCAGCCATAGGTGTGAGGTGCAGCGCTCCTTTCTCTCTCTCTGTCCACAGTATCTAAGCGAAACCATCTCTTTAAACAGTTGAAATGGTCCAGCCAACAGAGATCAGACCTTCGCTATACACCTTTTAATGCCACCCTCTCATACATGTAATTGATTTGGGATTCTTTACAGAGACACCATAAATCTGGATCAGTTGTGTGCCCCTTTATGGCTATTACAATGGCAGATGTGCGGCCAATCAGTCTTCAGCTAGTCAGAACGGCCTGATCATTGTCCCTGTCAGGCTGATAATTGTCCCATGTGATAGGGCCCTAAGTGTCTCCTCATCTGCATTATCAGTGCTTGAAGTATCAGCTGCGCTGGAACGTGTCAGCAGAGAAATTCTCTCTCCCTCGGGCTATGAGTCACAGACAAATGGTCTCTAATGGCTTGTGTTCAGCCTGAGCCTTTACTTCAGTCCCATAGATTTGCTGACAGCTCCTTGTTGTACAGACCACGTTACACCGATTGTATCTTGTATCAGTCTTGGGCTACAGCTCCACCTTCTGGACCTTCTTATTATTGTCACTGGAAGTTTCCTGAATTTTCCGGGTAAACTCCACAGCCAATGTCGGATTTGAGGAAGCGTCATGTTCCTTTACCAGATGAATGTGAGCGTCCAGATCATATAAACCTTATATTCAGAAGATATTATGGCCTCCTAATCTTCATATACTCTATATCTTCCTGCTTCATTTAAGCTTCAAATGGAGCATGTACAGGGCACTGGAGGGACACTGAGCATCCCTCTGTCATCATCCTCTCCAGCAGCCACAGCCCGCACAGCTCTGGGAGTCGGGGAGTGACATCACCATGTTATCCAGGAAGTGACATCACCATGTTATCCAGGAAGTGACATCACCATGTTATCCAGGAAGTGAAGCCTTGATGCAGTAGTAAGTGCAGGGAAAAAGCACTTTATAAGCATTTCCCATAATAAGTGTATATTGGTGATTTCTATAACTTTGGGGAGGGGGGGCAATACAATACTTTAATAAAAAATTTCGCCGGATGTCCCTTTTAAGTATTATCATCCAAACCTCCTGCCCAGTTCTTATCATCAAATGGTGAGTTACCATCCTGTTCCTGTTACCTTTAGGTATTGATACACACTTTGTATGTTTTTCTTTTGACTCATATTATTTTTGCTCCACTATAAGTCCTGGGGGCCATATAGGGAGTAATATATGGCCTAGAAGGTGTGCAATGTTAATGGATTTCGGGCTGCGGGTTGCGGTAATTCTGACACTGCGCGGTTTGTGGTCTTTTCTTGTGCTGTTGTGGTGACAGTGTATGGTAAGAGGACAAATGGCAGCATTGTGAATAAGCAACAAAGAAACGGCAGTTTCACAGAGTGGAGGATCTCCTACAGTACAGCAGCTCACTGCTATAATGACCCAGGGCTACAAGACATGTCTAACACAACAGATCAGTGATCCCCACTGTATATGGGACTTCAGGGCAGACAGAGGATCACTGTTCCTCTGATAACCAAGTTGCATTCGCAGAGAAGACTTTAATTTTCCGAGCTGTATAAGAGTTGAACCCCTGCTGGTAAAGGGTTGTCTTCTCCCCTGATTGGTAAAGGGTTGTCTTCTCTGCTGTGTAAAGGAACAAGGTCGTGTCCATTATCCCCTACCTGCTGCAGGTCGCTCTGTCCTGTGGTCATCTGCTTTTACTTATGGCCCTATTCCACGGGCCGTTTTAGAGGAGCAAACGAGCGCTATTAGCGCTCGTTTGCTCCTCGTTCGCCGCTCGCTGCCGCCGCTATTCAACGCGGCTGCAGCGAGCGGGTGAGTGCGGGTGGGGCGGCGGGGAGCTGCGGGGGGGCTGCTCGGAGGATCGCTGATCGTCCGGGCAGCCCATAGGATATAGCAGCGTCTGCTGCCGATGCTCCTATTCAGCGGAGCGACGGCAGCAGATCGCTGCTATATCAGTCGCTTGTTTTTCAACATGTTGAAAAACAAGCGACTGCAACGATCAGCCGACATGAACGATGTCGGCTGATCGTTGCACTCTATTCCACGGAACGATTATCGTCCGTAGCGGTCGATATCGTCCGAAAATGAACGATAATCGTTCCGTGGAATAGGGCCATTAGTGTGTTTGTCTTCTGGCAGTTTCTCTTGTTCTGAGCCTCCTGGAGGATTGGGTTCCCTCTAGTGGCAGGCATGTGCCTGTTCACCTGTATTTATAGCTCAGCCCACAGGTTCTGGAGAATTCCAGGCTGTTCACCTTAGAGTATATATAACCACAACTTCCACTTCTCTGCGTTCAGTTGTTCTCCAGTACTTCTTCACTACCAGCAGTCGGTGGTCACTCTGAGCGTCACACCCTCTGAGGGTAGTGACCCCTTTGATCGTAAAGGGTTGTCTTCTTCCCACTTGGTAATGGGTTGTCTTCTTCCCAACTGGTAAACAGTGGTCTTCAGTGCTGATCATAAAGGGTTGTCTTCTCCGATAAGCCACGTTTTCTGCTTCATAAAATGGATGGATGTTGGTCTGTCTTGAAAGACATATCATAGAACAAACACCCTACAGCCATTGTTTGAAAAAAAATAAGCTGGTTGGGGCAGCGTTATGGTCTGGGGGATGTCCTCATGGTGTTCTCTGGGCCTCTCATCCATGTTTAGGTGCTCTCAGCTGATCTGGGTGTGAATCCACCCGTCTGTAGATCACGTACACCCATACATACTGATTGTCTCCCCTGGGGTGGATGGGATGTTCCAGCAAGACAATGCAACATGTTATACGGCTAGAAATGCCCAAAACTGTTTGAAAGAGCATGGCCAAGACTTTCCAGCACTACCATACAATTATGTTATGTATTCTATCTGTTCTTCTTTTTGTTGTCCCTTGGAAAGTTGGTTGATCTGTGTCCCTTTCTCCCATTTGAGGCTCTTGGTACCACATTACCATCTAGTGGTTATTCTGTGTAACTACTGGACCCAAAAGTACAGTACCTTATTCCATCAAGACACAGTGAACTATAGCGGTGACAACATAGAGGGGCCACACAAGACATGTCTTGTCCAATGGTTGTGTAAGTCTGTAAGGAGGGACTGTCCTTGCTTCCAAAAACAACAAACTCTGTTCTTGTATTTCTTCTTGAATTATCAGCCCAGAAGAGTTACGACAAAACCAATGGCGATTATCGTTGCTTATAGACCTACTTCCTGTACAGTAGGATTGATGAGTGTTTCCAGAGAGGTGATTCTTTGGACTTCATTCCATATGAGACCTCTACAATTAACGGGGTACTCCAGCGTGGGGGCCAGGGAGGAGGTGGCTGAAAGAAAATACGTCCACTCGCCTCCCTGGTTCCAGCGGCGAGACGTGACATCTCAGGTCCGCTTAGCCACTCAGTGAAGGAGGCGGGATCCGTTTCAAGTCCGCTCAGATCCCGCCTCCTTCACTGAGTGGCTGAGCAGACTTGAAACTGATCCCGCCTCCTTCACTGAGTGGCTGAGCGGACCTGAGATGTCACGTCTCGCCGCTGGAACCAGGAAGGTGAGTGGACGTCTTTTCTTTCTTTCGTAGCAGAGCCCAGCCTCGGCTGCTAAATGGCTGAGCTGCCTTGAGACGTCACCTCTCAAGCTGAAGCCGGACAGGAGAACAGGGCGGTGCAATCTGGTACCTGGCGCTGGAACCGGGGAGGTAAGTGACCGGCGCCTTCTATATCCACCCCCTCCCCGGCCGTACAATAAAAATTACCCCAGCCCAGAGTACCCCTTTAAGCTTCAGAGAAGACAATAAAGGAGTCATTAAATCTTCTGAGACCAGAGAACGAGATACAAGGAATCTGGACTTTTTTTTTTTTTTTTTTTTTTTTAGGGCTCTACTACACGGGAAGATTATTGTGCAAATTATCGTTATTTCGTTCATATTTAAACAATAATTGTTTTGTGTAAATGCAGGCAACGATCAAATAACTAATGAGAAATCTGTCATCGTTCATTTGGTGCTGACACCAAAATCATCGATAATCATTCGCTGGAATTCTGCAATCGTTCAGTGTAATTCCACGTTGTTCCTTCATTTGCTGGGATCAGATGGATCAAACAATCGTAGCAATTAGAGATAAGTAAAGCGCTCATCTAAATGAAGCAGAGCACTTTGTTTAATCTGCGCTCCACTCATCAAGCCGTCAGTCTTTCAGCGCTGCTCCACTCCCTGCCGCTCCTCCCAGGATGCTGGGAAAAGCTTGATCAACTCTTAGGAAACTTCTTCCAGTTTCCCAGGATTGGATCCAGCTTTCCCCCGATACCCTGGGTTGAGCGGCAGGGAGCGAGGCAGCGCTGAAAGGACGGCGGCTTGATGAGTGGGAGCGCTGATTTAACAAAGTGCTTCGCTTCATTTAGATGAGTGATTAGCTCATCTCTAGTAGTAATGATCGTACTAACAATGGTAACTAACTAAAATTGTTAGTTAAGGTCGACAGGTTAATGACAAAACTATCATTAGCGATCATTAAAAATCGCTTGGTCTAATATGACTGTTAGAGCCCTATTCCATAGTAACGATAATCGGCCGGATCGCCCCCATTTGGCCTGATTCGGCCGATTATCGGTGAAATAGAGAGAACGATCAGGCGATGATCGTGTCATCGGCTGATCGTTCATTTAGGGCCAGACATAAAATCATTGTTCCCCCACCGCGCATCGCTACGGTTGAATAGCGGTGCGCGGCGAGCGACCGACGATTTGACAAGCAGCAGCATACATTACCTTTCCAGGCTTCTTCTCCGTGCTGTCTTCATCCCCGGGTCCCGCGCGCTCTATCTTCAGAATGGCCTGTCAGCTGATGGTGCGCTCAGCCAATCACAGGCCGGGACCGCCACGGCCTGTGATTGGCTGAGTGTGGCCTGTCAGCTAACCGGCCATTCTGAAGATCTGAAGACCTGGGGATGAAGACAGCGCAGAGAAGAAGCCTGGACAGGTAATGTATGCTGCTGCAAGGACATCGGTAACGATGTCCTTGCAGCCCTCGCTCAACGATCATCGGGCCGTGGAATAGGCCCAGTAAACGAGCGTCGATCTAGCAGATCGCCGCTCGTTTACATCGTTGATCGGGCCCTCCTCGGCCCGTGGAATAGGACCCTTACTCTAGTGAGTCCAGTAACCTGATTAGAGCACGGTCAAAGTGTCTGCTGCCAGACCATCTACTACTTTTAGAAAAAAAGGTTATGACCATGTTTTGACTTCTATCAGGTAAACAAAACAGTTATGAAGAATTGACATTCTCTACCCTTATCTGTACAATCAACTACAAGAGAATCGTTTCTCCGTACCTCTCATGTCAGTCACGTCCTTGCAAAAACTTAGAGACGGTCTTCTCCATGCTGAGACAGAACAATGTGTTTTGAAGGTTCCCAGATGGACCTTCAGCCAAAGACCTTGAAAGCATTACAACATTTTCTTGGTTTCGTTTATTATTATTGTAAATTATTAAAGGATTCTCAGACTTGGCAAAGTCGCTCACTGACTCAACATACAAAAAGAGCCAGGGTTGCTGTTTGGAAGCCGAGTGATGTTAAAGTATCTATTGGTTTAGGAAATGTTTTGTATCCTCACTGATAGTAATTTAGCCAAAATACTCATAAATCCTTTGTTGTGGATGCGGATGCTTGAGGTTGGGGTGGGAGCTGTACTCTCTCGTTGCTCTATGTTTACCGATTTCTATCGTTGCACTTATGTTGCATGAAAATTTCCCTTTCGCCCTATGACTGCACCCCTGTAGAGGACCACCTCCTACTCCCATTGGACAGGAAACAGGACCACTGGACCTTAAAAGAATCGCCTCCTCTCACCAACACCAGTTACAGTTTTCTGTCCCGCGGGAGCAGGACGTGGAGGAGTCTCTCCTCCAGGACGGACCTTCACAGGGCTGGGGATCACCGATGCAGTGGGACTCACCGACTCCCAGGCAGCTTCTCTGCCCAAGACTGGACTCCAGCTCCGGCACCTCCAGAGGAACGGGTCTTCCTGGCCCCTCCGGCATCCCCTGGGCAGGTGCTGCCTGCCTGGTGCGCGCGCGCTAGCGGGGGGGGCGTATGACGTCATGACGCGGCTTGCGTGGCCGGAAGTGGTGTGCGCTGACGCCATGGGGGGGTTCCGGCCGGATGGGGGAGGTCTTGTGGGCCTTGATAGACAGCTTCTGGGCCTGGAGGCCTGTCAAGAGTCTGACTGCGGGAGGGTGTGCCGCATCAGCGCCGCGGCGGGGGGGCGGAGCCAGCCAGTCCTGAGGCGTGTTTCCGGCGCCAAATTTAAACCAGCAGCAATGGAGGCTCAGAGTGCCTTGCACTTCTGTGACAGTCTCTGGTTGTTGCTTTTTTTGCTGCCGTTCTGTTACTGTAATTACGGGCGGTGGGACCATACTACCTACTATCCTGGGTCAGATGGAGTCCCAAGGCGCTGATGCTACCAAAGCCTCTTCTGCAGATAATCCAGCGGTATGGTGGGGTAAGAGGGGATCTCTCCAGATGCATACTTTAATCACATTTGCTCACTTTAGTTCATTGTTTAATTTTATGAGGAATCCACTAGGAAGGAACGTTCTAAAGTTAAGGAATGTCCTATCTGCAAAAAGAGACTTAGCAGCTCCTATAATAAAGTTCTTGTGGGGGCTGCATGAACCGTGTTTTGGAAGACCAGGGACCCTCTTTCATGAGGAATATGAGGGAAATGGTTAGGCATGAAATTAGGGCCTATCTTCCTTCCCGCCCACCTCCTTCTGATACGACGGCTACTGCTGAGGTCTCCCCAGCACCCCTTGCTGACACCCAACCTTTGGAGGTCGCAGGGCCTAGCCAGTCTGTTGCTCTTCCTCCCCCAATTGAGGAGGATCAGGAACTTATGTCTTTGAAGACCAAAGTGAACTGACTTATGAGGTGGAGGAAGCTTTCGAGGAAGATTCCCCTACTCCCCCCTTTCCAGCGGAGTACATAGACTCTTTAATAAAAGCAATCCGCTTAGCTATGGAGATAGATGATACTCCTCAACCGAAAACCAGACAGGATATGATGTTTGAGGAACTGGCACCTAAGAAACGGTTGGAGTTTCCGGTTCACCAAAACATAAAAGCCCTGATCAGCCGTGAATGGTTGAATCCAGACAGGAAATTTTTCATTTCTCAGGCTGTAAGTGGGTGATAGATACTACCTGTCTGGTCATATTGTTAATATATGTTCAATGTCTGTTGTTTTTTTCCTTTTTTCTCTTATAGTATAAAAGGAAATACCCCTTCAGTCAAGAAGACTGTGAGACATGGCAAGGTGCACCTAAGATTGACCCACCTGTGGCCAAAATAACCAAAAGGAATGCACTTCCATTTGAAGATTCAGGTGTTATAAAAGATCCGCTGGATAAGAGGGCAGAGGTGTACCTGAGAAAGAATTTGGAAGCTACATCATCAGCTTTCAAACCCCTAGATGCTACAACTTCTGTTGCCAGGTCCTTAAAGGTGTGGATGATGGAATTAAAGGACAAGGTCAGAGAAACTAACACTAGTCAGGATTTCACCCAGGCCTTCTTCACAATGGACAATGCCATATCTTTTATGGCTGAGGCCAGGGCCGATTCTGGGGTCTCCGCCGCCTGAGGCAAACCGCAGGCGGCCACCCCCTCACTAGCTCCCGACCCCCCAGACCACAATGTGTACCCGGCACCCCCGTATACAAAGAACACCCCCCCCCCCCCCCCGCGCACGCTCCAGCTCTGCATCCGCTCACCTGTCCTGCCGCAGCACTCCCGCCGCCAACGCTCACCGCTGTCCCCTGCCGCGCTCCCGCGCCCTCAGTCAGCGGCTGTCATCGCCGCCATCCCGCCGCCAACGATAACCGCTGTCCCAGCTCATCGCGGCCCCCGCTGACCCCGGGCACTCACGACTTACTGGAGGACTATGAAAGCTGCTGACTTGACAGCGCGGGAGCGCGGCGGGGGACATCGGTGAGCGTTGGTAGCTGGACCGGACGGCTGCCGCAGGACAGGTGAGCGGCTGCAGGGCGGCTATCTGCCGCCCCCTGCAGGGCCGCAGAATCTGCCGCCTGAGGCGGAATACTCATTCCGCCTCATGGCAGAAGCGGCCCTGGCTGAGGCATCTGCGGATGCATTAAAACTAACTGCACGCTCAGCCGCTCTTTCCAACTCCGCTAGATGTACTTTATGGCTGAAGGACTGGAAGGGGGATACAACTTCTAAAGCTAAATTATGTGGCATCCCCTGCGAGGGGAAGTTTTTTTTTGGGTCCGCACTCGACAACGTGCTGGAGAAAGATTCCGACAGGAAGAAAGGGTTTCCCATCATCCCTCAGCAATCCAGTACACCTGCCAGGGGAAGAGGTAGGAAGCCCAGGGGTGGGGGTTCTTCCACTAGGAAAGATTGGAGGCCAGCCAAGAAAAGTAAAGGGTTTCTTTTCCCCTCTTCTGATAGCAAGAAACCAGCGCAATGACATGAGGTCCCTGTGGGAGGGCGGTTGTCTTATTATGTTTCACAATGGTGTACCATCTCTGCCAGTGCATATGTTTTGGACATAATAAAATTTGGCCTAAAAATTTCTTTCTCGTCCTCCCCAGGGGAAAGGTTCGTGTGTACCGATTTATCCTCAGACCCACACAAACACTCTGCTCTTGTAGCGGAAGTGTATTCATTATTGCAGAAGAGAGTTCTTATCCCAGTGCCAGAAGCTCAAAAGAAGGTGGGATTCTACTCTACACTTTATTTCTGGTTCAGAAATCCAATGGATCATACAGAACCATTATTAACCTCAAACCTCTGAACAGGGCCCTCACCTATGAAAGGTTCAGAATGGAATCCATCTCCTCTGCTATTCTAAACCTCTCAGAATTTTGTTTCATGGCCACGATTGATCTTAAAGATGCATACTATCACATCCCGATGCATCCGGATCATCAGAGATTTTTGAGAGTCGCGGTTAACATGGGTGAGGAGATTAAACATTTTCAGTTTACGGCTATGCCCTTTGGAATCTCCCAGGCCCCGAGCGTATTGACGAAAGTAATGGCAGAGGTTATGGCCCATGTTAGGGAAAGGAACATCATAATCATTCCTTATTTAGATGATTTCCTGATTGTTAACAGTTCTCAATCTGCATTACTATCAGATATTAATTTTGTTCAGTCAGTTTTCTCCTCATTAGGCTGGGAAGTTAATGAGGATAAATCAAATAAGATTCCAGCCTAATGTTGTAAATTCTTGGGGATCTGTTTAAACTATTGTTTACAAAAATCCTTCCTCCCAGATAACAAGGTTTCATTAGTAGAGACTAAGGTCAGAGAAATCAGGTCCCATCCCCTAACATCTTTCAGATCAGCCATGTCCCTGCTGGGGTTATTAACATCCTGCATTTCAGCGGTTCCCTGGGCACAATATCATACTAGAGTGCTTCAATCACAGATTTTAGCTGAATGGGATGGATTGCCTGATTCCCTAGATTCCCCTTTCATTATATCTCCACAGACTGTAAGATCCCTGTTCTGGTGGGAACAACAAGAAAATCTTTGCAAAGGGCTCCCCTGGAACATTCAGGAAGTGGTAACGATCACAACAGATGCCAGCCCATCAGGTTGGGGGGCTCATTCGAATTCCCTACTCCTACAGGGAAGATGGAGTGCGGAATAAGCAAGACAGTCCCAAAATGTAAGAGAACTGAAAGGCGTTTTTCTATCTTTGACGCAGGCCCTTCCAGAACTACAAGGGAAAAATGTAAGAGTTCTGTCCGACAATGCAGCAGTCGTAGCCTACATCAACCATCAAGGAGGAACAAGATCTCCAGACCTGATGAGAATAACTCACTACATCTTCAGGTTAGCAGAACCACACTTCCTCTCCTTGACAGCCTTACATCTGAGAGGAGTAGACAACACGACAGCAGACTATCTCAGTCGACAAAGACTCAATCAGGGGGAATGGGAATTGTCCCAGGAGGTTTCAAACAAATTTGCAAACTCTGGGGAACCCCGAAGATGGACTTATTCGCTACACGGGCCAACAGGAAAGTTCAGAAATTCTACTCCCTTCGCCCGAAGGACAGACCTGTAGCTGTGGACGCGCTGGCACAGTATTGGGGGGAGAATCTGTTATATCTCTTTCCTCCGATCAGACTTCTTCCCAGAGTCATTCGCAAGATCAGACAAGACAGGGCAGATACCATTCTAATTGCACCCTTCTGGCCCAGAAGGGTGTGGTTCAGTTGGTTGAGAAGAATGTCGATAGCCGACCCATGGGTGTTACCGGAGAGACGGGATCTCCTGTGCCAGGGCCCAGTTTACCATCCCACAGTTCAGAATTTACATCTGACAGCCTGGCGTGTGAGAGGCAGCTCTTGATTGATAGACGTCTGTCCCCCCAGGTGATATCTACATTGCTTGCAAATCGTAAGAGGGTAACATCCATGATTTACCTCAGAACCTGGAAATCCTTTTGTGCATTTGTGAACCATCCTATTAATGTACTAGCCCCTCCTGACATTCCACTGATTCTGGACTATTTACAGGAGGGCCTAAAGAAGAAATTGAGACCTAGTACCATCAAAGTCGAAGTGTCAGCACTTAGTGCTCTATTTGATTACAGACTGGCAGAGCATCCTTGGATTAAGAGGTTCTAAAAGGCCGCAGTAAGACTTAATCCTACCTCTAAGTCCAAACTACCACCATGGGATCTGAACATTGTTCTTTCAGCATTAACACTTGCCCCATTCGAACCCATGTCTGATTTACCAATTAAATTACTATCTTGGAAACTAGCTTTTCTATTAGCCATTATATCAGCTAGAAGAGTTAGCGAAATTAGAGCTTTTTCCATTGTCTCTCCCTACATGACCATCAGAGATGACAGAATTATTCTGTCACCCGATCCTGCTTTTCTCCCTAAGGCCCCGTTCCCACTGAGCAAAACTAGCGGAATTCTGCAGTGGAATGCCGTTAGCCTCCCGCTCATAGTGGGAGTCTATGGGAGGTGCGCGCTCCTGCCCTGTCCGCGCTGAAGAATGAACATGTTCATTCTTCAGCGCGGACAGGGCAGGAGCGCGCGTCTCCCATAGACTCCCATTATGAGCGGGAGGCTAACGGAATTCCGCTAGTTTTGCTCAGTGGGAACGGGGCCTAAGGTTGTTTCCAATTTTCATAGAACCCAAGAAGTAGTTCTTCCCTCCTTCTGTAACAATCCCACTAACGAGAGAGAGTCAGCCTTCCACACTCTAGATGTGAGACGTATCATTTTACATTACCTTGATGTTACTAGAGATTGGAGACATAGGAAAAAAAGGGGAAAAGCAGCTACATCACAGACTATTTCTAGATGGGTCAGACAGGCTATTGGAGAAGTCTAGTGGGAAGGATGTTCCGGTGGGCTTTGGGGCACATTCAACTAGGGCAGTGGCCACTTCATGGGCAGAGAGGGCTTCTGTCCCCTTAGAACAGATTTGCAGAACAGCTACATGGAGCACCCCACACACTTTCTTCAAACACTACAGACTACAACTGTCCTCCACAGAAGATCTTACATTTGGAAGTAGGGTTCTTCAGGCAGTAGTCCTCCCCTAGGCGGGGAAAAAGATTCCTAGTCTACTCTCCAGGGGTGCCGTCATAGGGCGAAAGGGAAAACATAAATTACTAACCGGGTAATTTCTTTTCTTTGAGCCCACGACGGCACCCCGCCTAATACCCACCCTGTTAAGTTTCATATTTTGTCTTTAAAAAAAAAAAAATTATAGATATATATATAGATATATATGTATATACACACACACGCACAATTTTGTTCTATGTTGTGTTTATTAACCTTCACTCCTAGGAACCTTGCTAAGAAACTGGTGTTGGTGAGAGGAGGCGATTCTTTTAAGGTCCAGTGGTCCTGTTTCCTGTCCAATGGGAGTAGGAGGTGGTCCTCTCCAGGGGTGCCGTCATGGGCTCAAAGAAAAGAAATTACCCGGTTAGTAATTTATGTTTTTCATCCATGGGAAAAAACATATGGGTAACCATGGCTTACTTGTTACTAAGTTCCTCTTTGAGGAATGGAGCCAATTTCTTATATCCATGCATTCACCAAACTGGTTAAGGAGGCTTTGGCTTTAGGGTCCTTGTTCCTGAATATTTATCAGCTGGGAAACTGACATAACCCTTCATGTTACAAGTTCTCCAAGAAACACATTGGCCATCAAAGGATTTCTACTACTTGCAGAATGCATCGTTTATCTCTTTATACAACACGTTGTCGGGTTACGTGGACCAGCAAATAATTGTAGTTACTGATCGACGATCGGTGATAATTTACAAAGGTTAAAAGTTGGTATTCTTGTTGGCCTACCAACCTAAAACCAGGGACCAATCTGACTGAACCGGAAACAGAATTTTAAAAAAATTATTTTACATAACCAACCATCAATCTGATTGGGTCACTTACCTTCCATAACCTGATTAGACTAGGAATCTATAGGAATATCTTCATTCTTCTGTAACTATGGCTTCTCACCATTACTATCCTGAAGCTGAGAATTATACGAATCAATGCAAAACATAAAACAATCCTCCGTGAAGCTGAAAGAAAGTCTTGAAGTTCCATTAGCCCATTGTAGAAGAGGGTGTTAGTGTAATGAACATATCCCTCTGTGTTTCTGTGGCTTCTTTTATGACACGGGTCCCCTCAGTGATGCTGGTAGAAGGGCTGAGCAGTGTGTCTACACTGTGCATACCGACCTGCCAGTCACAGGACTTTGCCAGGCAATACATTAGCAGGTCCATTTGGTCAAGAGGCTTGGACAGCAGACCAGTTTTATGCCAGTTATTGCACCTTGCATGTTACCTGGTGCACAGGAGGACTGGTATCTCAGAGTTCTGACCCAGCTACTCACTTGGATATTAACCCCTGATGCTCTGTATAGGTTTTGACTTCCTGAATTCTCGTCTGCGTGACATCCTGCTTTATCAGTTCCTTTTGGCTACTTGACTTTGTTCCCGTTTGTGTATCTAGGTTCCTTTTGGCTTTGACATATTTTTGACTACCTAATAGATTCTTCTAACCAGCATGTCCAGAGCCAAGACTCCGAAAAACAATATATTGACAGTGTATTCCCAATATAATTACAGGTGTTATGGATAAAAAAAATATCATTGTCACTGGTCTCTTGGACTTCCTCTGTGCTGAAACTACTGTGCAGTGCTCTCCTTCCATCAGACTCTCTTGCTGGCTGCTGGACTCCTCCTGAGGCTCTTTGGGCCAATGCAGATCATGCAGCAGTATTTTTAACCCCCACACAGACATCACTATATTCTTTGTATAGCAGTTATTGGGGGTGAGCAGCAGAGGGCAGCATTACAATATTTATTTTACAGCAGTTCCTGGTAGTTTTTCCTTCTCTGCCCATAGCGGACCCTCTTCCTAAGTATCTGTATTAGTGGTGTCTGAACTTTAATGCAATCCTCATGATTCTTCTCTTTAGCTTCCCATAACTTTGTTTTTTAGACACTTTTATAGTTTTCTTTAGTCTTTTTTCTTTCTTGCATTGTTCTTTTCCAGTTCCTTCCGGCTTCTTTATTTTGACCCCATTTACATATCTAGATTCTCTTTGGCGTTGACATATTTTTGACTTCTGCTAATCAGAGTGTCCAGAGCCGAGACTGTGGAGTCACAATAGATTGACAGGTTATTCCTAAAATTATTACAGGTGCCATACAAAAAATATTATTCCTTCTTCTGTGTCACATTGTCTCACACTGGTCTCGGATTGGCTCTATGCTTTAACTGGGCTCTGGAGTGCTCTCCCTATATCAGTCTTCAAAAACACTGGACTTCTCCTCAGGCTTTTTATATAGAGACCAAAGCAGATCATGCGTCAGTATTTTTAACCCTGACACAGGCATCACCGTATTCTCTGTATAGCAGTTATTGGTAGTGAGCAGCAGGGGGCGCCATCATAATATTCCTTTTACAGCAGTTCTTGGTAGTGAGCAGTTAGTGTCTTCCTCTCTCTGTCTATAGGGGGTGCCAATCCTTAGTGTCTGTATTTTCCACACGTATTTGAACCTCACTAATTTTTATCTACAAGCTCCTGTGTAAGAAAAAAAAAATATTGGACCACACTAAAAATGTATAACTAGAAATTATGGCCGATGTTTTTACCGATCAAATACATAAATTCCAGAATCATCAAAATAAAATTCTATTAGTTCTTTGTCCTTTTCTTCATTTCTGACACTCTGACTTCACTGATGATAAGCAGTATTCTACTTTAAGCTGCCCTCTACTTTCTTGCAGCATGGAGGCCGATCAGCATCGCAGGATGGGGCAAATTTTTTAATTTCCATCATAAATGTTAATGAGATTGAAATGCAGACTATTTGCTCCATGTAATTGAGTTGACATCTCGAAAAGCTGTAACATTCATTCCTTGTCATAAGACGCATCATCATCCTGAACAATGATGTCATTATTACCAAGCCTATTTTCTATGGGTGAAATGGGAAAGATGTCCACAATAAATCAGTCCTCCTATGGGCTGACGGCTGCTGTGATGACTGTCTTCCCTGGTCCTTCACCTACCATGCTGCCTTGTATCATTAATGATGGAAATAATATTGATTTCCTGATTTATCATCATATGTTTGATAAGATCGACCCCAGATACAAGTGACAGCATCATCTGTTCATCCAATACAAAGTAGAGACTGATCAGTGATCACTTTCATCGAATCTTCTGGGATTTTTCTCTTTAGCCTTGTTTTCTTTAGGACTAGGATACTTCTTGTTTTCCTCGATTTCTTTCATTTCCATCACAGACCCAGACTCCTGTTTCCATCAATTGCTGTAAGTTTTCTTGATGTTCCTTGCTCCACCTGTATCTTTTCTATTCATAATCTTCCTGTTTCTTTTAACTTGCTCCCTATTGTGCACACAGCTAGGAACAACCAACATCTTCTGCTCCACTCTGTGATGGATTTCCATCTTGAAGGAGTTATATAATCCTTTACAATTGACAAGTATTATGTTGGGGGCATGTTTTCTATCTATGAGCCAAGTCTGCAGGTATGTTAGGGTCTGTAAGCACTGTAGAATAGTTTACAACCTTACAATTCTGGAATCCTTCAGTACGGAGCTCGATTTTTCCTTTACTACTTATCTAGTATGGGTCTTACACTGGAGTTGAGTCTTCCATATTCCTGAATCCCATCATCCTGGTGTGCACTGGACCAGAGTACTCTCAAGCATGGTGTATGAAAGTCACAGAAACGACACAACAAGGCAGAGACTCGATTTGTTTTCTGCAGTTTATTGGTCACCGTTCAATAAAGACATAAAACTATAATGAAGTCAAAAAATAGATATAATATATAATAATATAATCCTCTAATTCTTACAGCACTAACACAGGGACTATACACAGCACAGCCCCTCCCCCTCTTATCCCCTATGGGTAGGGCAGTGTTTACAGGTGGTTGCAGACAGTAGGGCCCAGTCAGTGACCCTCATTGAGGGTCCACAGGCAGGCAACAGCATCTCCTGACCTTCGTATGCTGTCCACAGGGACGAAGGCAACACAATACACAGTGCCCTCCGTGTGGCAGGTCATCACTATCGATATGGACAGTATAGAAGGATAATGGACCCTAGGTGATCATGACAACCACTACCTAATTTCTCTCTTATCTGTTGAGATCCAATTACTTGAAGTTACAGTATAAGTGAGGCTGCTCCACTGAGACAATAACCAACCTCGTGAGGCTGCTCCACTGAGACAATAACCTACCTCGTGAAGCTGCTCCACTGATACAATCACCATCCTTGTGAGGCTGCTCCACTGAGACAATCACCATCCACATCAAGCGGCCAATATGTGAGGCAGAATGTAGATCTTGATGGGGATGGTGATCTGGATCCACACAGGGATTTCTTGGAAGGTATAGGGTGTTGTCATCAGTTACTCAGTGGTGCAGCCTCAGGCTTTGGACCTATATAACTTCTAGTACTCGGATCCCGACAGAGGAGGAAGAGATCTCAGAGCAGTTTTCACATATTAAAGGGACTTTAGTATTTCTTCTGGTTTGCCGGCCTGCTCTCTTCATAAAACGATGGCTGCACCCGGTGCGTGGGCCCAAGGAGGGAGGGGACTCCTCATATTGTCAGGACTGGATCCAGTGCTGGAATATATAGATGTGTGTATATAAATACTTCTATATATAAAAATATATATAGCATCAAAAATATATTCTGAAATATCTATATACACAGGCGTGCACAGTGCAGCTCGGTACATGGCCTGTTCCTATCACAGAGCTGCACGCTGCGCACACCCTACATATAGTCTCATCACATATAGGAATGTCAGACCGTGCTGCACATCACAAAGTCTTAGGACATTCGCTGAGCCGATATACAGTGATACACCCATCAGAGGGCGACGACCACAACAGCGTCCAATGCTCACCACAAATGAAGGACCTTCAATATGGACATGACCTGTTCCCAGTGAGGGGTAGGAATACACATTACTCTTTTGTTGTCTTATAGAGAGGATGGGCGTGAAAAAGTTCTGCTTGGAGGGGACAGTTAAAGGCTCAGCAGCAGCAACATCCCTGGCAGGGAGGAGGTTAAATGCTGCACTCAGTATCAGTATCATCCCGCACCCTCCCCATAACACCCCATCTCACAGCAGTGGTCACAGCCTCTCATCTGGGGATCCTGGTTTCAGCTCTTGTTGGCAGCATTTTGTTTTCGGAATGTAGACAGCAAGATCTTCTTGACAGCGCTCAGCCCCCCTCACACTCCCGAGGAAGGAAAAGGAGCAAGGAAAAATGGGAGAAGAGCAGGAGGCAGTAGCTAGAACCCTCATTACAGGGTAGCAAGACCTTCCAATGTGGAGCCTCTACCCAGAGGGAACATAGGGTGCAATGGATTATGGGAACATGAGTAGCAGGACAAGCACAAATACAACAAATTAAGCAAAGGAACAGAAAAAGGAATGAGCAGAGAGGGTAATGTCTCAGAGGGACAAGAGCAATGGGGGAGGTTAAGTTGCACAGGGCCAAGAGAGGAAAGTTATGTCTCAGAGGGCCAGGAGTGATGGGGAGCTGAGCGAGTCGGAGGAGGAGCGCTCACTTCCGCTGCTGCGCTGGTACCGGCTTCCACAGGCTCCTCCCTCTGGGGAGGTGAACACAAATGAAGATGTGTAAGATCCCGCGCTGGTGGTACAGTCTGAGTCCGGTAGTGGAGGCAAACAGATAGGGAATGATACCTCCGGCTGAGGGGGAAATGAAGGTAGAAGTCCACCGAGGGAAAAGGATGTGGCTGGCTCAGTGAGGGGCAGGTCAGGGTCCTCAAAGGGCAGTTTGCATCCCGATCGGTGGGAGAGAAGAGCAAATTCCAGCTGTTCCTTCTGTCTGCGCAGCTCATCAATCTCAGCCTCAAGGTTGGACTTTTCCTCCTCCAAAAGGTCTGTCTCCTGCAAGATAAAGAAAGATCAATTGACAATTAGCTACTTTCATCTACGTTTGGGCAATTTTAAAAGTTACGCCCTTTAATTATAAAGCAGAGCTAGCACCCTGGTCCTCAGTATATGTCCGTGGTTGCCTCTTACATTTTGTAATCTGTCAGTCAGCTCTCGTCTCCTGTTCCTGCATTTGGCAGCAGCAAGTTTGTTCCTTTCTCGACGGACTCTTCTCTTCTCCTCTTCCTCTGGGGTCAGCTGCAGAAAAAGAGGCGCTTGTGAGAAGTGTCATACAATGTCACATCAGTCACATACATCTATGTTCATACAATGTTACTTACCGCTTCTTCTCTAGGTCTTTTTCTGGGTCTTGAAGGGCGTGTTTCCTCTTGACCCGAGGAAGAGGCGGCAGGCTGACTTGTACCATACGATGACCCAGAGGGTGAGGCGTAGCTGGGGCCTGGCAAGTCATACGGGTCAACAGACGGTCCAGGTGGTGGTTGGGATTGAGCCATGGAAGATATAAGGGCCGGAGTGACCAGCCACTGGAGGTCTTGACTACTGGTGATGGCCGTAACGGTGGGAACAAAGGAGGAGGGAACATCACACAGGGCCACACACTCCTGGTGCAAAGAGAGAAACAGATATTTACACACATGAAAGAGACTATGAGAAAATTAAGAAGAGGAGAGACTGAATAAGGGGGTGGATAAGGGAAGGTAAGAAACTGGAAAACAGAGAAGGAAGGAAAGATGAAATACAAAAGACAGCAGGAAGAGAAGATGGGAAAATAGAAGAGAAGATGAGAAATTGAAAGAGGAAAAAAGGCAGAGCGATAAGAAGACGAGGGAAGAGGAGAATGGAAAAGGAACTATGGATGAATAAAAGAAGAGGGAATATACGAGTGGAAGACAAGAGACGAGAGGAAGAAGAGAAGACGAGAAATTGGAGAGAGGAAGAAGAGGATGAGGCACTGAAGAGAAAAAGAAGACTAGAGACTGAAGGAGAGATGAAGACGAGAGGACGATAGACTGGAGAAGGGGGGAAGAAAAGAAAATGAGACACTGTAGAAGAAGGGAAGAAAAAACGAGAGACTGAAGAGAGAAAGAAGAGAAGACGAGAGTCTGGAGGAGAGAAGAAGAGAACACAAGAAACTGGAAAAGTGTAAAGAAAGAAGAGAAAACGAGAGGCCAAAGAAAAGACGAGACTGGAGAAGAGAGGAAGAAGCAAAGACAAGAGACTAGAGGAGTGAGGAAGAAAAGAATACAAGAGACTGGAGAAGAGAGTAAAAAGAAAATGCAAGAGATGGGAGAAGAAAGGAAAAAAAGACGAGACTGAAGGAAGGAAGAAGAGAAGACGAGAGACCGGGGGAGAGAGAGTAAGAAGAGAAGACAAGAGACAAGAGGAAGAAGAGAAGATGAGAGACTGGAGGAGAGAGGAAGAGGAGAAGAGAGGATGGTGGGAGAATGGGTGGAAATATGGAGAATGAAAGAGACAGAGGAAATATCCAAATTTGCAAACAAAACAAAACAAAAATGCAACAAAATTTAAAAAGAGCCATAAAAAGTATTTGCACCCCTCTTGTTCTCTAGGACTCAGCACCCTCAGGCAGTACACGGATGTGTGCGGCAGAATACCTTCATAAAGGTCTGCCGACATAAACCGGGGTGATGGAATAAAATGAGTCTACCAGTTATAGCATCCCTCCATTTCCTGAACGTATACATGTATACTGCAGGACTCAAACACGTGGTACAGACCTGGAAGGGGGGCAAATACTTTTGCACATACGTCATCTGGGGTCAAAGGGTTAAATAAATTGTGAGTCTTACACAAGAATGAAGCCAATGGTATGACGACTTCTGAGAACAGGGATCAGCAAAGGTAACAGCCCCCCCCCCGACATCTTCTCACTAATCCACCCACCCCCCAGTGTAGGTAATTTCACAAATTTTCACTGGCACTGATCCAAATTTTAGTTCAAGTCACAGCCAGCCTTTGGGACACCTCCTACTAATCCACCTTCATGTGCATGTAACAATCCCCTATGAAGCATCGCCTCACTCATCCACCCCTGTACAGTTAATCTCTGGAGCATGTTCTCACTAATCTGTTCCCCATACAGGTAAAACTTCCTTACTGATTCAACCCCCTGTACAAGTAAATGTTCCTCTCTGAAACTGTTTCTCACTGATCCACCCAAATTATAAAGCTTTATTATTACTCAGTTATCCCTGTGTACCGATTACAGATCTATGAAATATTTTCTCACTCATCCACTACTGTTCAGGTAACATCTTCTTTCTCACCTTACAGCCTCTCATTGATCCACCCTATGTGCAAATTACAAATCCTCTCTGGCACACTTTTTCACTAATCCACCCCTCATACAGGTAGGAGCACCTCTGTGGTGCATCTTCTCACTTATTCACTCCTTGTACAGGTAAAAACCTCTTCTGGTCCATCTTTTTATAGATTTACCCCAGTGCACTGGGAACAGCCTCTCTCCATACTGATCTAGTCTATACAGGTAAGAGAACAATCTGGTGTATGTTCTCACCAATCCACCACCTGTACGCCTCACTGTTCCACCCTCTGTACAGGTAACAGCCATTGTGATGAATCTTTTCACTAATGCACCCTGTGTACAGGTAACAGCCTCTCTCTGATGCCTCCTCTAACTGATCCACCCCCTGTACAGGTAACAGTCTCTTTGTGGCACATCTTCTCACTGATCCACCCCCTGTACAGGTAACAGTCTCTTTGTGGCACAGCTTCTCACTGATCCACCCCTTGTACAGGCAATAGCCCCTCTGATGCATCTTCTCTTTGATCCACCTCCTGTACAAGTAACTGCCCCTCTCTGGTCCATCTTCCCACTGATCCACCTCGCATACAGATAACAACCTCTCTTTAGTGCTTCTTCTCACTCATCCACCCCCTGTACAGGTAACTGCCCCTCTCTGGTGCATCTTCTCACTCATTCACCCCCTGTACAGGTAACTGCCCCTCTCTGGTGCATCTTCTCACTGATCAACCCCCTGTACAGGTAACTGCCCCTCTCTGGTGTATCCTCTCACTCATCCACCCCCTGTACAGGTAACTGCCCCTCTCTGGTGCTTCTTCTCACTCATCCACCCCCTGTACAGGTAACTGCCCCTCTCTGGTGCTTCTTCTCACTCATCCACCCCCTGTACAGGTAACTGCCCCTCTCTGGTGCTTCTTCTCACTCATCCACCCCCTGTACAGGTAACTGCCCCTCTCTGGTGCTTCTTCTCACTCATCCACCCCCTGTACAGGTAATTGCCCCTCTCTGGTGCATCTTCTCACTCATCCACCCCCTGTACAGGTAACAGTCTCTTTGTGGCACATCTTCTCACTGATCCACCCCCTGTACAGGTAACAGTCTCTTTGTGGCACAGCTTCTCACTGATCCACCCCTTGTACAGGCAATAGCCCCTCTGATGCATCTTCTCTTTGATCCACCTCCTGTACAAGTAACTGCCCCTCTCTGGTGCATCTTCTCACTGATCCACCCCCTGTACAGTTAACTGCCCCTCTCTGGTGCTTCTTCTCACTCATCCACCCCCTGTACAGGTAACTGCCCCTCTCTGGTGCTTCTTCTCACTCATCCACCCCCTGTACAGGTAATTGCCCCTCTCTGGTGCATCTTCTCACTGATCCACCCCCTGTACAGGTAACTGCCCCTCTCTGGTGCATCTTCCCACTGATCCACCCCCTGTACAGGTAATTGCCTCTCTCTGGTGCTTCTTCTCACTCATCCACCCCCTGTACAGGTAACTGCCCCTCTCTGGTGCATCTTCCCACTGATCCACCCCCTGTACAGGTAATTGCCCCTCTCTGGTGCATCTTCTCACTCATCCACCCCCTGTACAGGTAACTGCCCCTCTCTGGTGTATCTTCTCACTCATCCACCCCCTGTACAGGTAACTGCCCCTCTCTGGTGTATCTTCTCACTCATCCACCCCCTGTACAGGTAACTGCCCCTCTCTGGTGTATCTTCTCACTCATCCACCCCCTGTACAGGTAACTGCCCCTCTCTGGTGCTTCTTCTCACTCATCCACCCCCTGTACATGTTTTCGCTCCTGTTCTGCGCCTCCCCCTATGTCCGGATATTAATCGATTATTCTGGAGTCCCCGTAGTGTATGAGCTGTTGCGGGAGAATCCTCCTACGTCCCCGCCTATGCCGTCCGTGACGCCAGCAGCGTCGCCAGTTACGTTCCTGCGTACTATCGACGCTGCGTTCCAAAATAGCACGCCGGCGTCACTGCTCCAAAGCTCCGCCTACCCGAGCTATGATTGACAAGTGGCGGGGGAGGGGCGGCCGCACAGTATCTGGGGCAGAGTCAGGACAGATGAAGAAGAACTACAACTCAAAGCGACCAGAGAAACTGTGACCTAAAGGTATCTGACTGTGGGCTCCCTACTGTAACCTGCCTGACTGTGGGCTCCCTACTGTAACCTGCCTGACTGTGGGCTCCCTACTGTAACCTGCCTGACCTCATGCTCCCTACTGTAACCTGCCTGACCTCATGCTCCCTACTGTAACCTGCCTGACTGTGGGCTCCCTACTGTAACCTGCCTGACCTCATGCTCCCTACTGTAACCTGCCTGACTGCGGGCTCCCTACTGTAACCTGCCTGACTGCGGGCTCCCTACTGTAACCTGCCTGACTGTGGGCTCCCTACTGTAACCTGCCTGACTGTGGGCTCCCTACTGTAACCTGCCTGACCTCATGCTCCCTACTGTAACCTGCCTGACCTCATGCTCCCTACTGTAACCTGCCTGACTGCGGGCTCCCTACTGTAACCTGCCTGACTGTGTGCTCCCTACTGTAACCTGCCTGACTGTGGGCTCCCTACTGTAACCTGCCTGACTGTGGGCTCCCTACTGTAACCTGCCTGACTGTGGGCTCCCTACTGTAACCTGCCTGACTGTGGGCTCCCTACTGTAACCTGCCTGACTGTGGGCTCCCTACTGTAACCTGCCTGACTGTGGGCTCCCTACTGTAACCTGCCTGACTGTGGGCTCCCTACTGTAACCTGCCTGACTGTGGGCTCCCTACTGTAACCTACCTGACTGTGGGCTCCCTACTGTAACCTGCCTGACTGTGGGCTCCCTACTGTAACCTGCCTGACCTCATGCTCCCTACTGTAACCTGCCTGACCTCATGCTCCCTACTGTAACCTGCCTGACCTCATGCTCCCTACTGTAACCTGCCTGACCTCATGCTCCCTACTGTAACCTACCTGACTGTGGGCTCCCTACTGTAACCTGCCTGACTGTGGGCTCCCTACTGTAACCTGCCTGACTGTGGGCTCCCTACTGTAACCTGCCTGACCTCATGCTCCCTATTGTAACCTGCCTGACTGCGGGCTCCCTACTGTAACCTGCCTGACTGTGGGCTCCCTACTGTAACCTGCCTGACTGTGGGCTCCCTACTGTAACCTGCCTGACTGTGGGCTCCCTACTGTAACCTGCCTGACTGTGGGCTCCCTACTGTAACCTGCCTGACCTCATGCTCCCTACTGTAACCTGCCTGACTGTGGGCTCCCTACTGTAACCTGCCTGACTGTGGGCTCCCTACTGTAACCTACCTGACTGTGGGCTCCCTACTGTAACCTGCCTGACTGCGGGCTCCCTACTGTAACCTGCCTGACCTCATGCTCCCTACTGTAACCTGCCTGACCTCATGCTCCCTATTGTAACCTGCCTGACCTCATGCTCCCTACTGTAACCTGCCTGACCTCATGCTCCCTATTGTAACCTGCCTGACTGTGGGCTCCCTACTGTAACCTACCTGACTGCAGGCTCCCTACTGTAACCTACCTGACTGTGGGCTCCCTACTGTAACCTGCCTGACTGCGGGCTCCCTACTGTAACCTGCCTGACCTCATGCTCCCTACTGTAACCTGCCTGACCTCATGCTCCCTACTGTAACCTGCCTGACCTCATGCTCCCTACTGTAACCTGCCTGACCTCATGCTCCCTATTGTAACCTGCCTGACTGCAGGCTCCCTACTGTAACCTACCTGACTGCAGGCTCCCTACTGTAACCTGCCTGACTGTGGGCTCCCTACTCTACTTGACCTCGGGCACTTCTTGCCCTTATCCTCATTGACTGCTTTCT